>NC_136508.1:92901361-92953861 GCF_053919585.1 Euprymna scolopes | reverse complement strand
TGGACGGGTGTTTGGAGGTGTAAAAGAAAAAAAAAGTTTTAGTAGGAAAGTAGGCTTGATCCCCGACCCTTTGACGTGGAGGTGGAGACGAAATGGAAAAAAAACCTGGGACCTAACCATCTCGGCCACGAGAGAAGAGGAATGAAAAGCATCTTAATTTAACGTTTATAAAATGAAATTAACAGGTGCGAGAAACTTAAGTCGCGTGATGTTTAACCTTGAAACATGATGCAGCTGCAAGCCAGTTTTTGCTTGTTTTATACTGAAAAAAAAAAAGATACATGGTACGCTCTAAAAATCTGGAAAAAATAGTGCGTGAATGTTGGGCAAATTAAATAGACAGGCGACCCCCCGTTCATAACTCATAGATATTATCATTTAGGCATGATATAAAAAGTTTTAAGATTGAATGAGCCGAGTGAGAAGTCCAGCGAAAAAAGCCTTTTACAGACATTCACAAAAACCAAACATACATACATACATTTTTGCTTTTATATTCATAGATGTATCTCTTTGTTGTGTCAATTGTTTCATAATCATTCAGAAAAGTTTCAATATTATTTTGTTAAAGGATATTCAAAAATAGCTATCAAAATCAAATATCTTTTTTTTTTTTTTTTTTTTTTTTTTTTTTTTTTACACAGTGGTCACCACTTATCAAGGCCTGGAAGCCACTCAGGGATAAGGGTTATTGCAAGTACATTACGTTAGTGTGGAGATTTGATTAAGTGTTTACTTAAGGGGGCGGTTCATTAGGAATTTTTTAACGTTGGACTTGAAGACATCCAAGTTGTAGTCAGGTGGGAAGCAGGCAGACGGAACAGAATTCCACAGGCGTGCATTTCTAAGAAAGAAGCTTTGTTCATGGAATCCACGTTTTGATTTAGGCACAGATAAAGAGTGGGGGAAATTTTTCACAGTGGATTCGACTAGACGGGTGTTTTTCGTGAAAGATTGGCGATATCTTTTAACAAAATAATGTTGAAGCTTGTCCGAATGCTTATGAAACGATCGTAACATAAAAAAAATACATTGTATAATAAAGCGTATGTGATATATGGTTGTCTTGGTTATTGTTGAATTATATCTTATGGGGAGTATCATATTAGTGAAGGGAAAAATTACTGCTACCTTGCATTTAGGCAAATGCTTTTCTGTATCATTGAATTCATTTAAAATACCTACATTTATTTTCATCTGACTTTAGTTAAAAGAAAGCAGTCACATTATGGTGAATGCCATATTATTGTTTCATTTATATACTTAAGTATTAGAAATAAAATAAATAAATGACATTTATAAAAGCAATTTGACTCAGAGGTAGAGCATCAAACTTCAGTTTCTGGGACTCCGGTATCGAATCTCCCTAGGTTCAGACATGCTTACTCGTAAGACGATGAAACATGTGTCCAGGGATAATTATATTTAAAAATATGTTCCTCTCCATTATTATCATTAAAAGAAAAAATTACTGCCAACTAGCATTTAGGCGAAATGCCTTTCTGTATATAAATATAAATAGCTGAATTCGTTCAAAGTATCACAAATAAATGACGTCTATAAAGTGATACATTCTATCCACTATCGAGATTTTGGGGTTCCATTTTGAATCTCACTATTTTCAGCTGATGAGTCATAAGTCTACGAAACACATGCCCATGAATAATTATCTATAATATAAATCTCACCTGTCTGTTTAAATGTATGTATGTATGTATGTTTGTATATCTGCGTAAAACTTTCGACATAGAGGACAGATTTTCAGGAGATCAGTATCATTTTGAAGCTTGACCCTTCGGACGACAAATATCGAAAAATTGGGCACAAACATTAATTCCTTCACCTCAACTGAGCACTTTCCTACAGGGAGGGATCGCTTTTTTCGATGATATTTTTAAGTCATCCCCTCTTTTCGATTGTCTAACCTTAATTTAAACCTACGTTACTTACGGTTTGGCGATGGGCGTAACAGCAAAGACGTCAGATTTTTTTTTCACTTTATTTGCCACTTTTTTTTTTTTTTTTTTTTTTTTTTTTGCTCAACACACCCCTCCAAACACCCGGGCAATGCCGAGCACCCAGGCTATTATTTTATAAAGAATAAAGATAGTTAATATTCTATTTTATTATTTTTGTAGCAATGCGTGTGTTTGAATCTTTTCTTCGTGGCCACCATATTAAATATACTGCGTTTTTGTGAGTATGTATGAGGCTGAGATACAAAAGGGAAGAAGACGATAATGTATAAAAGGTAATAACAAAGAAACCATTTAATTTCCATACATATTTATTACTCACAAAGATTTTGTCAAAGATCGACATAGGAGGGACATAATGAAATAGTTGATTTTTTTCTTTTTAGATAATTATTATTTTATCAACTTGCATGCAAAGAGCTATGTAAAAGATGCTTAAAACCGTTTTAATTATGCAAATACAATCAGTAGTTCAAAAGTTATGAGAATTTTAAGTGCCAAAATTTAGGCTTTTCCATGGACATTTTTCTTTAGAAAAAGTAGGCTAAATTACAGACCTCGACATTTCAAGAAATTCAGTAATTTCACCACCATTTATTTATTTTTCAAGCTATTTCCATGAAACTTGGCATTCTTATGTAAAATTATGTGCTCGATATGAGTGGAAATGATATGATAGTTTTTGCTATGCTGAGTCTGCAGGCAATGTCTATAAACAGTAAGCCTTCTCTTCTTCTCTTGTGCCAATAGTGCAGTGAAAAATGTCCAAACTATTGAAGAAAAAAGAAAAAAAGGATCAGTTTTCAATCCCGGCATGAAAAGCTCACATGTCTAGCCACACTGAAAAACTGTTATACAGCAAAATAAAAAAAAAACAAAAAAAACACAGGCTCCTTTAGTCGTTGACAGACTACGGATACCCACATAGAGTTGCCAGCATGTGAATTTTTTTATGTGGCAGGAGGTGCGTAATCTCCAACCACACTTCTCCTGAGTCGACATTGTTAAATACCAATGGCAAGTGAAGTGTATGTACAAGACGACTAGAAACAAATGCTGAAATAAGCGGAGAGCACATACAACACCTAGAATTTCCATATGGTCACCCATCCGGTACTAACCAGCTCAACGTTGCTTAATTTCAGTGATCTGACAAGAAGTGGTGTGTCAACGCGATTATGCCATACACAGCAAAATAGTCTGTGGATAATTACATAACTTCTAACAATAAATGCTACGTATATTTATCTTTTACAGGTGTAATCTATATTTTTTGCTACCTTATCAATATTATTACAATTTTAGAGATATATATATATATAACACTGTATGCATTATGAAATGTGTAATATATCATACATTTCATAGTGAATTTTTTATATAGTTTTGGGTTTGCTCTATCAAACTACTTTGATCTATATCCAATAGGATTAAATAAGGAGCTTTATGTGTTGCGTATCCGTAGCTACCAAATTTCTCATGTATGGCATTTGCTGCCTAGGCGTTACAAGACAATGATTCGTTCCCACTTGGAATACGGATCCCCAGTGTTTGCCAAAGTTGGCAAGGTGTTCTTTAATTCTCTTGAGCATCTACAGCATTATGCTATATACTACATATTCCCTGCCACCATCCTGTTTCATCTGGAGTATATGATTTGCTTGGATTATATCTGCTGTCTACTCGTCAGAATGTAACAGTTGCTTCTGTTATCTACAGATTATTTCATGGTTTTTGCCTCCACCACAATGCTTAAATACTGCTCTGTGCTGTAGCTGAACAGACCAAACCTGCAACGATATGCATTCACATTAGACCTTCTGCATAATCACAGCGATGTTTGCTCAGATGTACCAGCGATTTCCTTTTGCATTGTGTTCTGCAATTCTGAACATGCTGCCTCAGAATTGTGTGAATGAACATGTATCACTGTCACATTTTCAGAGTTCTGTATTGTCTATCATGATGTTCCTAAGTTTTTTGCATTCCCTAATTAGCTTAGTAGCCTCTGTATTTTTGGGTCCCCAGATTTATCGGAGAGGAACCTATGTTTTCAGTGGTGTCTGTGCCCCCGGACGATTGCCAGATATCCGTCTATTAGTTTTTCCTGAAATTTTGCTACAAATTGTATTTCATTAAATAGATGTGCACAGTGAAAAAAAAAATTTTTGCAAAAATTTCCGTTGCGTCCCCAGGAGCTCAAAAGAAGTCAAAATGCCCCAAAATGGCACGTTTTGCCCCATAACTTTGATCCATCCAATAGATTTTTCTGAAACTTGGCCAAAATGTGGAGCCCAATGTTCTTAATATAAATCCAGTATGGGTGACCCTGGCAAAATTCTGGTCTGCTTCCCCATGGACTTTTAGTGCTAAAAATGCCCTTTTTTGTGGCTCTTTTTTCATATTTTTCAACAAAAACTTGATATGTCTAACTATATAGTGTTTTTTCACGGTGATCAACTCAAATATATATGTATTAAGGCCTGAAACTGCACCGTTATCCATTTACACTGGGGTTCAGCATATCCAGGGGGCTCAAAAGAGGTAAAAATGCCCCAAAATGGTAAAAAATGCCCCCAAATGACAAAAAATGATACGTTTTGCCCCATAGCATTTGATCCATTCATTAGATTTTCTTGAAACTTGGCCAAAATGTAGAGGCCATTGTTAATATAAATTCAGTGTGGGTAACCCTGGCAAAATTCATGTTTGTATGCATCTGGGACTTTTAGGGCTAAAAAAACATACCTTTTTGGAGCTCTTTTTTCATATTACTCAAAAGCTTGATATGTATGTCTATATAGTGGTTTTCCATCGTGCTGAATTCAAATACATGTCTTAAGGCGTGGAACTGCACCGTTTGTCCATTTTCACTGGGATCTGGCATTCCCAGGAGCTCAAAAGGGGTCACAAATGGCCCAAAATTGCAAAAAATGACACTTTTTACCCCCATAACTTTTGCTCCATCCATTAGATTTTTCTGAAACTTGGCAAAAATATAAAGGCAATTGTTTTTCATATAAATTCAGTGTTGATGACCCTGGAAAAGTTCTGCTTTTCATCCCTGAACATATATACACTTGTCTTATCACTAACTCAACGTTGGCCTTTCACATTTCTCACATTCATCATTTCTTCACTATTTTTTGTGGTTTTATCTCACATGCAGCACCAGAGGGGGGAGGGACCATGCACGTACAACTTGTTATTCGGTTTTATAACCATGGAGTAATAAAGAGAAAAAAAAATATATACATATGAACACATACTAAAAAAAAATGTCATCCATTCAGATTGAATTAAATTGTTTAAACGGGAATCAAAAAGTGAGTTTGCAAAGTTAAATATGAACAAAATTAATTAAAAAAAAGATTAAAAAATATGCTACCACCTGCTCACTGTCTGTCTCTTTCTCTTTTGAACTACAGATTAAATAGTATTACTGCCTGTATTAGTATTTCCTTTTGATTGTATTTTTAAATTACAACTAATTAGGATAATTAAAATGATTTTTTTTTTTTAAATATGAGATAAATATTTTAGGATATATTTTGTGTGATGAAAATAGGGAGACAAACATTTATTGACTCTGCCTTAGTACAATGATAGATATGCGCAAATCATCAAAAGAAATACTGACGGAACTCCTCTTCACTTAACCACCATAATTCACGCCAACAAATCTCTGTCCTCTTGAAAGGAAAATGGATGGAACTCCTCTTCACTTAACCACCATAATTCATCCCAACAAATATGGATGGAAATCCTCTTCACTTAGCCTCTGTTATTTGCATTAAGAAGTTCTAGTTTTGATGTGTTCTGTCAGCTATTAAACTCTTAAGCATCTGTCCTCTTTCCATTCGTCTCTCTTAAAGCAACTACTCCTATGCAGATTAATACTACATAAAGGAGTTCTTTACTTATTTTGCTTTCTCCAATCCTTGTACCTGACACAACAAATAGATATGCTATCACTTGTGGGAGTAGTTTCTACTATTTTGATATCTTTGTGTGAATTACTATGTAGTTATTGCGCTTGATTAGAACGGTCAACTCATGAATTTAACACCCGTCTAGCAGAAAACACTATCAATAATTTCCCCCATTCTTTATCTGTGCCTAAACCTAAACGTAGATTCCATGAACAAAGCTTCTTTCTTAGAACTGCACGCCTATGGAATTGTCTTCAGTTTTCCTGCTTTCCAGCTGACTACAATATGATTGTCTTCAAGTCTAATGTAAACAAGTTTTTGATGAACCGTTCCATATAAGTTAACAAATTTACCAAATTTCCATTACTAACGATTACTATATTATCCAATTGTCTACTGTACACTCTTTAACCCTTATCCTCGAATGGCCTCTTGGCATTGATAAGTGGTGATTTCTATGTAAAAAAAAAAAAAATAAAAATAGTGACTTCCCATGAAGTTTTGTTTTATTTAAATTAAAATAAAAAATGAAAACAACAACGCCCCCAATTCCCATCTGAAATGAAAAAGTTTCTTTTGTTTTCTCATAAAAATTTACTTTATTTAAAACCGATTTAAATTTAAAATATTTAAAATGGATATTTTTTTTCATTTGATTATGTGATAATATTTCAGAAAATCTAATATAAATTTATCTTGTCTGATTTTTCATGTTTCTAAATAGAAAAGCATGTGATAAATTGATATTTGATTCTAACTAGCAATTCCTTTCTTTAAATACTTCCATCGTGTTTTTTTTTTTTACATTAAAAAGGTTTTATTTGTTCTTGTTTTTGTTTGAAAATAATTCCCCAGCAAGGAAATTACTACAATGGAGATAATTTTAAATCGGATAGAAAAGACTCAGAATGTAAAGAAGATAATTCTTATTTTAACTTAAATGTAAAAAATAGAAATTATCCCCGTTAGAAGTTCTCGATGTCACAATAGGCACAAAAGTCAGGTGCTTGTTCAGACAATCTTTTTCTACGAAACCTGAATGATGATGGGAGCTGCTGATTTTTAAAAGTTAGTAATGTTAACTTATACTGCCTCGATCAAGTTCTGCTGGTTTGCTGGCACCATTTTGTGTCCAATATACAAATCTGGATGCAGTGCAGAATTGTTCCTCTTGACCAAGAGCTTTTAAAAAGGAGACTTTGTTAGCTCGGCCAAACTACACACCACAACACAGAATTTATCCTTGAAACTTTAGAACCACTACAAGGTTGGCAAAGACGTCCAAGACACCAGCTAAGAATATGGTTACACACCATTAAAATTGACATTGAACCTACCCCCCCCCCCCCGGTCCACAGTTCTATTGTATTTGCCTCTGATCCCAAGACTGACTGCTCATTACTATCTTGATTGTTGTGGATCTTCTTGCATGGTCTGCGTTCATCCGGGATGCTGTGTATTTTATGGGAGGAGCTATCTCAACCTATCCTGGATGACTGCTGCCAAGTCAAGTATCTTCTTTACATCTTGAGTTTTCTTTTTTTCCAAATATTTGTGACATATTGTCATTTTAAAATTTAAAAATTCAAACTAAATCAATGTGTTGTATAGCAGGGAGTTCATATTAGAGACATGTTTAGCAGGGGACTCATAACACGATAACGTTGATGACGATACTGAGGAAAAAATTGATAACAGAGTGAGATGGGAATTCCTTATTGAAGGGATGTGTTATACTGTTCTCTTACATCAGAGGGGAGAATCATTACTTATGATGAAGGAGGGGGAGAATCATTACTTATGATGAAGGAGGGGGACACATTACTTGGAAGGGTTTTATACAAAGTTCATTATAGATGATGATAGATAAAACACATTTACCTTTCAGTTGTTGAATGACGACACAAAGACAAACAGTCACAAAAATTGATGGTGATTCTCTATTTCATTTGACCAGTCGAATGATTTGACGTCAGGATTTCACATTTGTTCCACATGGTTAAACTTCTACCCCTTCGTCTTTAAGGGGACCCTCCTCTAACCATGTCAGCTCTTTCCGACTGACTCTGCTGACTGTTCGAATTTGACTGCCCTAATCTGACTAATACTAGCTCCTATATTGAGAATTCCCTTTTTGCTATGACGTCAGATGTGTGGTTCCAAAACGTGACCAACTCACGTGGCTAAGAACACGTTCCAAACACACTTTCGACAACAAAGAATTCTCAACTAATGTATTTTTTAACCTAACCTATTTTCTTACAATATATTTTTAATTTGTATTGTTCATTCTTTTTAGCTGACATTTTTAATTTGGTTTTCATAAAAGAACGAACAATCAAATTCTTTTCGCAATACAAACAATATCTAACTATTTTATTATTATATATTTTATTATTTTATACAAACAATATAAATAACTATTTTATATGAAATTAAACAATAGCAAAATTCTAACATTCCAATTCTAAATCTATTCTGAACCTTGCTTACAAGGTTCGAGTCTCGGCTTATCCTAATCTCATTTTCCACTTATCTAATGTTTTTATTTACATGGAAAAGGGGACAGCCCTTTTTCCTGTAACAAATGAATACAAGGCTATGCTGGATAGATACAGCCAGTTCATTGTCATAATACATTATATCATCTTAAAAATATCATTGTTCAACTTTCACATCTTGTAAATAAGTTGGATTTGATTTGGCATCAACCTATTTTGTATTCAAGTCACTCAAAAACATTTAAGTCTCAGACAATGAAGATGTTGGATGTAAATGGGGAAACAATCGTTGGATTTTGAATCTAATTTGAATCTCATTGTCTCAGCAATTCGGAAAGGATTTTTGGATGCAACAATGCTTTTGCTTTATTTTGGACAAAACTCTCTTAGGCGAAATGTGTCACCTGAAAAAATATGATTCCTTAATTTGGGGTACTTATGCACAATACTATGCTATCATCAAATTTTTTTTTACAGTTTATGCAAAACGCAGAAAGTGCTAAAATGCTGAGCAAATGAAATTGCATCAGCCAAAGTCATTAGGAAAACATTGATTTGCTCGCATTGGTTTATTATTAAAAAAAAAAAATGTGAATATTCATCTTGATTAAAAAAAATAAAAAATAAAAATTACAAAAGAAAATATGTATATTTATATAAGAAAATCAATTTTTTTTTTGCTTGCTATCAATTATTATTTAAACAGAGTTCTACATTGCGAGTGAAACAGTCGCATTTGTGAGTGATTTTTCAAAGTGGTGACTAGCAATAATGAAACGCTTATCTTTTGGCGATTGTGTTTCTTTCACTGACAATCTTTCAAAACTCACTACTGAGTGAAAAATATCTTTTTAACTTTTTTTTTATATATAAAACGAACAAAGTTAAATTATTTAAACAATAAAAGTTTAATAGAATTTTTTTTTTTTTAACGAAGGCTGTTTAAAAAAAAAACATCTGAAAAAATTAGAATATTTATACCTTGAAGTATCAACATAAAATTTGTTGTATATTTAGAATTACACTTATTAAAAAAAACAGAAAATCTTTATGATGTACATACTCGTCACAGAACGAAGATGTCATATTCTAAAAATCATGTTGGTTTGGCTAGTAACTTTGCTATTTGGCTAGTAAGTGAAGATATTTAGTTGTCAAAGGTCAACTAAAGATAAATTCGTCCATAGAGCCCTGTTAAAAAATAAATATCTATACATGAAACTTAAAATGATTTTTTTTTTTTTTTTTATTTAAATTTTAATTTTCTTGGAAGGATGCGTGTCAAAACATTTCTTTTTCCTGCAGAAGACAAAAATATGTTTATAAATGCTAAACTATCATCTAGAGAAAATATGAATTATCAATAAGAGCCCAAAATATCTTCTGCCACAATTGTATAAATTGTATACAATTTATGAAGAGCTTGTATTGAATGCAATGAGAAATGGCATCTTCTTTTAAGAGTGCTTGACAGTAAAGCTCTTAAGTCTCTTGAAAGGTCAAGGGTAAAACATTAATGAAAATGATGTAAAGAAGAGAGACAAGGGATAGAGAGATCGAGAGAGAAGCATAGATATGAAAAAGGGAGAGAGTTGCGCACACACTGTAGCCAAATAAGAAAGAAAGGTACACATGAAATAGAGAGAAGAGAGGTAATATATGAGAGAGGAAGACATGAGATGAAGAGAAAAAAGGTACAGAAGAGAAAGAGAGATAAAGAGGACATAAGAGAAAGAAAAAAAAAAGAGGACATAAGAGAAAAAGAGGAGATAAAAGAGAGAAAGAAAGAGAAAAAGAGGACATGAGAAAGAGAGAGAGAAAAAGAGGACATGAGAGAGAGAAAGAGAGAGAAAAAGAGGACATGAGAGAGAGAAAGAAAGAGAAAAAAGGACATGAGAGAGAGAAAGAGAGAGAGAAAAAGAGGACATGAGAGAGAAAGAAAGAGAAAGAAAAAGAGAACATGAGAGAAGATGATACGAGGGGAAGATATGGGAGAAAGAAAATGTGTTTTATTAAACTTGAAATAAACAAACAAATGTTTATCTAAATTTAAATGGCATATGTCTGGAAATTAAACGTCACAATGGCTGACAAATATGCATCAACTGTCAGGGCAGGATGTTTTTTGCCGCTTTCAGCATTTTCCGATTAACTTATTTTTGTCAGACTTTTAAGGCTTGCTTCACTTAATTAAAAAAATTCTGTGTGTATATCAAGCTGCTTTTTTCATTAACACTATTGTTTGTGCCAGTAATATTATTAAATGAGTGATTATTGAATGCACAGGGCTGGATATAAACAAAGAATGCCAAAAAGTGAAAAATGAGACTCTTACAGGATTCAAATCTGTGCCTTACATGTTGTACTATGGCATCTAATCTGAGAGAGGTAATGTGTAGATACGGTGGGCTAGAAAGAAAATGGCCGCAGAGTTTGAGTTTTATGTAAAAAAAACTAAATAAAATATTATGTCACATATAAATTATAAAAATAATTGTTCGTAAGGAAAGTTTACTTAGTTCAAAAAGATTTTTTTTTATATTGTTTTATTGAACCGACTATTCTTCTCATCTTGAGTGTAATTTGTGCAGCGTTTCAGTTGGATTGGCCGTCGATCATCCTCAGATATGTTGGTTGTTGTTTGACAAAAAAAAAAGAGAAAAGTTACTGGCTCTGTAGATATTTTCATTAGTCTCTATCTTATGGTTATTGTTTCGTATTTGTGAAAAATTTGGTTAACAAAATTTGGGAAGCAATTCTAATAAAGATCGACAGGAGATTATCTCCCTTTCATCATTGAAGTTTTGTTTGTTTGTTTTTTCTACAATTAGAGGCTCCCAAATGCTGCTAATCTCTAGACTTGGTCTGCTTATTTTCTTTTTTAGCATATGTGCTGCTTCTTTGAGTTGCCTGATCCTCTACCTTGCATCCCTGTCAATTATTTTGACCTCGTTTCATAAAAGGGAGTGTGTTCCTTTTTCTTTTCATATGTGATCAGCTAG
This sequence comes from Euprymna scolopes, assembly GCF_053919585.1. NCBI lineage: Eukaryota > Metazoa > Mollusca > Cephalopoda > Sepiida > Sepiolidae > Euprymna > Euprymna scolopes. The sequence goes on along the minus strand of NC_136508.1, from coordinate 92,942,450 downwards.
TCCCAACTTTTCAACCTCTTTCCATGTCACAGCTTTACCGTGTTCTTCTAGCCTTATCTTTAGAGGGGGGGGGGAGCGACCATTCTCACCTTTGTATAGTTTTCCGCATTTGCATGAAATCTTATACACAGTTTTTTGTCACGAGACTTTCGGTCGGGTGGCTTGACTTGTACTAGATGTTTTTTTTTCTATTGATGGAAACAAAATCCATCTTTTAAATATTTCCATTTCCAACCATCAATTGACTGCGAATAAAGGTTACAAATTTCATACCTTCAAGAATTGGCTATTAACTGAAGCTTGGCAGTGCATTGAATCATTTCAAAATTGTCAGACAGCTTCATGACAAGTTGGAATATTATTTCTTAAGTTTGCATAAAATCATTGTCATAAACATTTGCAAGACTTGTTGGAGGCATTCTAAGAACTTGTTTTCTTTCTAGGCCCCTGTGTCTATGCATTACCTAATGCATTGTAATCAGTAATTATTTGTATAAAAAGCGTTTCTTCAAACATTTGAGTTAGAAACTCAAATGTTTTTTTTAAAGTGTCAGAATTAAAAGAAACACTTTTTATACAAATACTTAATAATTACAAAATAATGATAATCCTTCCTCAAGCCCACAACTCTTTGGAACAAGGTATGTTAATATATAGACATTAACATTCTGGTATCACATCGCAGCATTTGTTATTGTTGTACCATGTTATTAGCAATAAAATAACATAGTTTCCTATGCTTCTTTTTTTTTTTTTTTTTTTTTTTTTTTTAATTATTTAGATCCTGGTAATATAAAACATAGTTAAATAATCGCTTAAAAGTTAAAATCAGCTTATTTCCAGGGGAGGGGGCACTTTAATAGAAAAATGATTGGATTATTCTAACGCTTCAGAAGGTGTCTGATTTTCAACACAATCCTCTACCTATATAAGAGCCAAATATGTCCTAAAATGGAGTACTGTTACAATATCTTGGAGGAACTGCTCAGAGCAGCTTTTCCTGCTTTGACAAGGGTCAAAACCGCTTTAAAACCTAGTAGGTAATGTCCTTTTTTCCTCCTTGCAACCGCTTTTCTACAGAAGGAATATTGCGAGTCTATCTCTGCTCTGTCATTATTTTCATAGCAAGTGCTCGACTGAGCTTCAGTGTATGCCCCCCCCCTGCAAAACATTCACAACAAACACTCGTCTAGCTGCAACAACTGTCAACAATTTCCCCTACTCTCTATCTGTGTCTAAATCTGTATGCAAATTTTCTAAAACTGTCCACCTGTAGAACTCTATACAACAAGTTCTTGTTAAGTCATCCTCCTGATTAATCAAATTCTTCAAATTTCCACTAGCAATCACTATGCTGTTGTTTCACCGACCACCTTACATTCATTAACTCTTATCCTTAAGTGACCTTCAGGCTTTGATAAGCAGTGACTTTCATGTTAAAAAAAAAAAAAAAAAAAAGACTTCTGCTAGATTTTAAAGATCTTTTTTCAACCTTCTTTTATTAAGAAATTCTGCTTCTTTGATATGTCATTGCCAATCCAGGAATTTAACGTGAAAGTAAATATATTTGAAAAGTTTAAAATTTCGATGTTGCAAAAAGATCAGATACCTTCAACCATAAGCATAACTCAAATAATGTAAAGGGGGATAATTCGTATTTTAAATTACAGAATATAATCACAGTTGTCTGCGTTACAACTGAAATTTTGTTTCTTTTTCTGTATAAGTTTTAAAATGTGTGAACAAATCAAAACTAAAATGGACTTTACTCCATCCCAGGCAATGCCAGATTGGTATACCTTGTATCGTATAAAAATGAAATAAAAAAAAAAAATAAATAAAAAATGCTTCTGATGGATTGGTTTTTATGAAACGGTTTTTTGGATGATTATCAGTCGGATGCTGAGATGGATTATCATGGCTGCTTTATCATCATAAAACTATTTTTTGCAACTTGTGCAAGAGGGAGATCCATTCAGGCAAATAAAAGATAGGAGGCATTCTTTTCGAACATTCTTTGTATATAGATATTGCTTCGATTTTGTAAAGGTTTATTATTTTAATAATAGAATTATATATATATTTTTTTAATTATTTATTTGATTAAAATGTCTTGTATATTAAAATATCGATCCTGTTTCCAGGATCAAGATATTGATCTAAATTTTTTTTCTTTCTCATATATTTGCAAAGTGAGGCAACATCTGTTCGTTATAGGGTTACAGAGATTTTTTTTTTTTTTTTTTTTACTACGGTGGCGAGTTATAACAGTTTTTACTTTTTTGTGATTTGAATGTTAGTTTTTGTTTAGCATTTCATTGGTCGGATCTCAAAAGTTTTTTGGTTAACAAGTAAGGAGCGTCCATGTTTTGCAAAAGGATTTTCCTCTATACAAATTGAGGCAAGCAAATATTAATGTTAGGATATGTAAGACGTTATTAAGACCTCATCTTTATATATACGAAGTACAGTTACCTCTTCTCCTTCATACATTTGGTATCAACCATTTTTTCTTATTATCAGCTATATAAAAACAATACATTTCATCAGTCATATAAAACAAATATTGGTCTGAATTATTCAAAACAAAAATTTTATTTCCAATCGATTTCATTGATTTTCATATTTAATCCAATCAGTAGTTCTTTTTTTTATTATTATTACTATATTACAGAGGGAGTCGGAGGAGTTAATTCTCACATGATCTTAAATCCTGATACTGACACTCATATCACTGGTTATAATTAATTTCTAAATTATGTAGGATTTGAATAACTAAGCAATGAAATATATTTATACTAGTGAGACCCATAGAAATTCCATAATTACTTTCTTCATCTATCCATATGATTTACTATTCATAATAATAAAGGGTGATTCCCACCCTCTTCTTTAAATTAGAATCACCCATCACTGGTTCATAAATTAAGAATCTTTTCTACAATTCAACCATATTTGATGCAAATAAAGTTCAGTCTATGTCTGACTTGTCCACCAAGTTTAAGTAAAAAATGTCCAATAGTTTTTTTTTATCACTATTCAATAGTATCCTTTCAATCTGTTCCCTTATGTTGCAAGCGCACTTGATCATGATTGATTTTGATTTTTACAACTCTTTTCTGTTCAGAAATCGTCCAGCAGGGGGGATTGTTTTGATAGACATTATCTTTGAGATAACTCCACAGATAAAAATATGGTAGAGGGTAGGGTTCGGTGAGTATGAAGCACATTCAGGATAACATCTCCTACTGATGACACTATCAGCAAAGTGTCATTGCATATTAATTAAATGACAATAAAGAAAAGACTGTTGGATATTCTTGATTAAAACTTGGTGGACAAGTCAGGAATAGACAAAGATTTATTTGTATCAAATATAGTTGGAATTTCAGAAAAGATTTTGAGTTCATAGGTCACATTTCGTGTGTGTGTGTGTTTTCTGAGAGGTTAACTATATATATTCATGTAGACAAAATTCAGACAACAAATCAATATGGTGGATAATTTGTTCTTCTACTATATTCTTAATACAGTGCAGGGTTCATACAGACTTGAAAAGACCTTATTTCTATTATTACCTTGAAAAATATGGAAAATGTCTTCAAAATTTCTTGAAAAGACCTTGAAAATTGTATTCTTTATGCCCAGTAAAAATTTGTATTAAAATATCAAAACAATCAAAATAAAGGACTTTTTTCTTTGAGATTATTTAAGAGATGTTTAATTTCCCAACACTTTTTAGATTATTTTAAGAAAAAAAAAACATGATCGTATTTGGATTATTTGGACTTATGTTCTGATCTTGGATGTTGTCTCACAACGTTTCAGTTGAATTAATCTCCAGCCTTTTTTATGCAGGTTTTGTTGAATTTGGAAATCTATATAGAATTCCAAATGGAACCTCCGTAGCACAACGGTTAAATTGTTGATTAATTTCTACAAGGTCATGGTTGACGAAATGAAAGTAATTTATCCTGTGGATTAAATAAAAGGTTCACTTCAAATTTCTGTATTATTACAAGGACCCATAGCACAACGGATAAAATTTCTAGGTAATAATCAGTTCTAAGTGATATTCTTCTAGTAGTTGATGGTTCCATCCTGAGTATTGACGAGATTACATAATTAAACTTCTACCAAATCATGGCTGATGAGACCAGAACAAATAACCTCCATAGATTAAATAAAGGGTTGTGTTCAAAATTTTGTACAGATTTCTAAGTTTGTCAGAAGATTAGAGTTCAACACTGCCAGAGGTGAAATCAGACGATATGTTCTTAGAATAATGTCCAAGATGAAAACAATAGACTGGATAATTGAAATAATACCCATTCTAATAACAGAAATTCTGGAAAAATAATAAAAAAAACAAAAAAAACTTGTGCAATTTCCTGGTTTAATCTCATCTAAAAACAAATTAAGCCTAATTCCATGTTTATCATTTTTGTTTATATTGTTATGATTTATTTTCTTTCTTGCAATCAGATCTGGAAGGTAAGTTGACTCTTGTTTACAAAGTAACAATCATGGCACAAACTGTCTTTACACTCTTTTCAAACATGGGTTATTTTTCAAATTTCTTTCTATTAATCATCATTCTTTGGTTAATATTAACTTAAGGGAAATTATAAAAATGATGCTCGACACTATTTTAAAGCACCTTAGCATCTAATGTTATTATTTCCATGAAAGCAATAACCATGTAATGAGTTATTTGGTAAGTAAAGAAAAATGTATCCAATCTAAAAAGTCTTCCAAACCGGAATCATTTTTTTTCCCCCATAAGAAAGACTGATGCAAAATAAAATATTTTTATGTGAATAACATAGCAGAAGCATAAACGAAAAATAGGCTAGTCTGAATCAAGTATCGATATGTCATAGGGATTGCTATTTGGGTGTGAATTTGAAAACCTGGCAAGATAAATTTATGTTTAATGAAAGTGTATATTTTGCTTTAAACCTTTTGTTGGCAAAACTCTGCACGGTCCAAGGAAACCAAATGATAAAATTTGAAAAGCAAAACTTTTTCGCCGTAAAATGATTATTTGATGATGTGAGGATAGTGCCTTTAGAAATTTTGTTGCATCTGAGACATCTATCTCTCTCTCTTCAAGCATTTGATGTGGTCGAAATTTGTCACATCAGGTGTTTGTACTAACTCCAAGAGGAAAATATTTTTTATAACAAGAATTCCCTTCTAAATCATTCAATGAATTTGTGGTTCCATTTTCGGATAGATGCTACTTGTGACTTATGGCTCGGTAAAAAGAAAGAAACAGAAAATCTAGAAATTTACAAAATATAAAAATCATTAGGCTGTTGCATAAGTTACCGCCATTTTTGTTTTTAAGAAAATGAAAGAATTTTAACAGCAAAAGTAAGTTCATGTGGGACCCAAGCTCCAAGTTTTTGTGTGAATCCCATTGACTGAAGGTGGCATGAAATTGTTACAAAAATCACACTTCATCTTTTCACCCAATTCTACATAATCATCTTCCTTCAAAAGAACCCTGAGTTGGTCTCTGTTTATCTTGATTGGTCTTCCGGAACAAGGAACGTCATTGAGGTAAAAATTACAGTGTTTGAATCTGGTAAACCAATCTTGAACAGTTCTCTCAGCTATATCGTTTTCTCCATATATGGCACAAATATCCTTGGTCACTTCACTCGTTTTTTGACCTTGATTAAAAGTGAAAAGGTGGTTTCGAAAATTTGATTTTTTTATCTACTTGACAATCCATTTAATAGTTCTGAAAAACAAGAAAAAATTATGAGCAAAAAACGATGACCATTATCTTGTAGAACAGAATATGTGCTTTCTAATGATATATATAACGCTTTGCCAAATATCAAAACATTTTAGAACAAATTTTTTTTTTGAATGGCGGAATTTATGCAACAACCTGATAAAATGCTAATTTAATAAACTCTGTAGACGAACAGCTCAACACGAGACAACTCCTCACTTCCCTCTTCATTTTTTATTCCAGTTATTGAATTGTTCACCTCCAAAATTTCAAAAATTCAGACAACAAATCAATATGGTGGATAATTTGTTCTTCTACTATATTCTTAATACAGTGCAGGGTTCATACAGACTTGAAAAGACCTTATTTCTATTATTACCTTGAAAAATATGGAAAATGTCTTCAAAATTTCTTGAAAAGACCTTGAAAATTGTATTCTTTATGCCCAGTAAAAATTTGTATTAAAATATCAAAACAATCAAAATAAATATTAGGAAATGATTTTTTAAATATTAATAAAAATAACATGAAAATATTTTTGAAATATTGAAAATAAAATCAAAATACATCGTTTTGAAATTGCATAGTAGTATTGCGGATGCAAGAGTTAGTCCTTTTACCACGAATCTACCTCAGGTAGTTTCGTGATAAAATACATCCCTTGCGATCACCCCCCCCCCCCCCAAAAAAAAAAAAAATTTAAATTCGGCCAACCAGGCTAAAAACCTGGACAAGCCATCAATCATCTTGGTTGGAAATTTAAAAAAGCTGTAAAGAGTTAATATTTGAGATGAAATAAAAAGCATTTAAAATGACTTAAAAAATGGCAAAAAATTATGCAGGTAGATTGCAAAGTAACTTTTATTGGCTATGGTAAAATTTATTTGTTGTATATTTGATTTTTACCACTTTATTGAATCGCTGTGGATTGTAAAACAAACCCCAAATTTTGTTTTGAAAACTGGAATTTTGCCCAGAGAAATCCTTGAAAAACTGTGAAAAGCCTTGAAAAATCGTTGAAAATAGAAATTGAAAATCTGTACGAACCCTGCAGGAGTTATGCCTCTTTATCATGAAACTATCTGATGTAGCCAAAGTGAAATTCAAAATCGAAATGAATACTATTAAAATATTCTTAAATATTAAATTATTAGTTTTTTTGGTTTATTATATTATTCTTTATATTCCACTTTTTGTTTTAAAAACTTGAATTTGTCTTGAAAAAGGCTTGAAAAGTGCTTGAAAATTTGTATGAACACTGGTTGAAAATCATTTCGTACATAATGAGGCCTGGTAAAAAAGAAAGAAACAAAGAAAACCTAGAAATTTATAAAATTAAAATGCTAATTTAATAAACACAATAGACGAAATCAGATTAGAAAATTAATGTGAATAATTGTTTGAAATACTTAAAAATGTTTTATTTTTTCTTTTAGTTAAATTTGAATTATTCCAACTATTATTCTCATCTTTTTTTTTTTTTTTTTAAGTTGGGGGTCACCACTTATCAAGGCCTAGAAACCACTCTAGGATAAGTGTTATAAGTGTTAGGTAGATGGTGAGACAACAAGATCTGTTATGGTGGAACTTGGGTAGGGATAGATTAAGAGGATATTCACGTTAGATTTGAAGATGATCATGTTATAGTCAGCCGGGAAACAGACATATGGTATTGAGTTCTACAGACGAAGTTCTAGGAAAGAAGCTATTATAAAAGTAACATTTCAGACGATGTAACCTCTGGCCTTCAGGTGTGTGTTTTTTTTTCAAATTTGGGAACCTATATGGAATTTTGAAATTTAATTTGGATTGTTCAAACCAAACGATATTTAAAGTAAAACCTTGTTTTACATTTGTACATAAATAATTACTTTCCACAATCCACTCTCATTCTTAAATGTAAGATCATCCAATTGCAAAAGATGAAATATGCAAATAATGAAAAATTGATCGGCATTTGAAAGTGTGATGCAAAAAAAAAAAAAAAAAAAAATTCAATTTTCCACAAATTTAACTAAAAAAAACAAATATTGTATGTTTTGATAATTTGGTATATTTATATTATTTTGACTGCTAATCTCGTCTTAGTGGTTATTTTCACATTTTGACTAATATAACCTCTGAAGTTCTTCAGGTGCATCTTTTCGAACTTGGGAACTTATATGAAATTTTAAAGTGATCGCTTTATTTAATTCACAAGAGTAGATTATTCTTGTTCCATCAGCCATGGCCAGGTGAAACTTAGCTTTTAACACTGGTTAAAGGTGTTGATGTGACCATAAGATAATGTAATGAGTCATATATCTCTGAAGGTTCACTTCAAAAATTCTGCAAAAGTTCCCAGATTTGAAAAGATGTACCTGAAAACAATTGGAGGTTACATTGGCTGAAACGTTTTGAAAATAACCAAAACAAGAACAGAATTCCAAATTATCTATTTTCATCTCCAAAATTTCAAAATTTTTAGTTTGTGGAAATTAGTGTTTTTTTTTTTATTCACACTTTTAAGTGCCAGTCCATTTTGAATTATTTGCATATTTCATCTTTGGCAATCGAGTGATCTCATTTTTTTTTCTCTTTTAATAATGGGTGTGGATAGTTATAATGTATCACCATGAAACACGATTTTATTATAAATATTTTTTGGTTGAATCAAAATTAAATTGTTTTTTTTTATTTTTATTTTTTTTATTTTGTTTCAATGTTTCTTTTCCTCGTTTTCACTATCTTTCTTCCATCAAGCACATTTCTCTTTCTTTTCATGTCAACTTGTTTCCTCTTATTCAATGGTGGTTGGTGGGTCTGATAGTTTTGGTGACCCTCGTTGACTGGTCATACTTTTGTAAGTGTTAAATGTCACTACTGGTCACCATATTCTCTTTTTCTTTTTGTTGTTGTTCTTGTTCAAATTGTATCAACAGCACCAATTCACCTGTTCAATGCCGGTAAATGAGTACTCCATACTGCATGATGATGATGATGATGATGATGATGATGATGGTGAATGGGTGTCGTAATAATCGTTTTTATTTTTTTTGTTTTTTTTTTCTTTATTGTGCGTGTGTGTGCGCGCGCATCGGATCAATATGATGAGAGAATACGACAGACTGTAAAGAAAAATAAATGGAAGAGTGGACAAAATCAAATCAAAGACACACCAGTAGACTAATATTTCGTTTCTTTAATAGCAAACACTTTCAAACAGTAAAAAAAAAAAAATAAGAATAAAAAAAAATGTTTGAAACTTATTAGAGTACTGATGCAATTTGTTTGGTTTTTATTACTTTTCGGTTTTTCTATTTTTCCATTTATTCATTAGCTCTAATAACAATAGGGAATCTTTTAAATAAACATTTTCTTGATATATATATATATATATATATATATATATATATATATATATATATATATATATATAATCATGTGTAATCTCTTCATAAAGTATATATTATATTTATGTATTTCTACATAGAGGATTCTTTCCTGAAATATAAATTTTGGAACAACTGCTATGTATAAGCAATCTAAATGTGTGTTATATTTAGTTTAATGGATTACTATATTTTATAGTAGTAGGACCAGTGTGTTGGTGTTACCTGAGCGAATATTTAAAAATAATGATTTAACTATAACAAATATATTCGCAAAAAAAAAAGGAATTGGAAAAAAAAGGAATTGTGTAACCCCTCCAGGATAGCTCAGGTGCATAGGCTCGTGGTTGAGATGCACCTGTAGCCGATACCTGTGGCGTCACCCGTGTTTTCATCTAGTGGTCGAATTTGTCGTCGTCGTCGGTCGCTCTCCAGTTCCGCTTTCAAATCAGCTTCCAAACGTCACCTGGGCTATCGGAGAAATATATTGCATTCACAACGGCGTTTCCTATTAAAGAAAAGAAAGTCAAAACTTAATTGATTTTTCTTAACATAGAATTGATTATTGTCTTCAACTTTACAAATAATAGTTACAAACTGGCCTAGTCATGCAACTTAGGGGCTGGCAGTTTTCTTTCCTTTACCAAGTTCTCCATTCTTCATCTACTGTCAGTCCACAGGAAGGGATCAGCGGTCAGAGCGAAAAGAAGACGCCTAGCCAAGTGTCCCGTTTTTATCAAATCAGTAATTCCTCCCTCTGCCTTTTTCGAGTTATTCTTTCTTCTTCCTTTCCTCTCCCTCTCTTTTTATTTTTATCCTATAAATTTCTACTCCTCCTCTTGAACTTATCTCTACCCAATTTTTAAATCCCATTTGCACTGAGGTGTTTCTACTTATCAAATTAGGGTCTAACAATGCTCAGCGGCGACCCCCCCCCGACCCCCGCCCCAAGCTGTCAGCTAAGATATCTGGGTCTCTTCATATCGCTCAACAGAGGTTTTAAAAACAACCTTTTCGTTGTTAACAGATATATAACGACAATGAGATAAAAACAATTACTTGTTTTTTCTCTTTCTGACAAAATCCCATAGATATTTCTGTTCAAAACAACATCAAACCATCATCATTATCATCAGAATTCAGCCGTGCGAATTCCTCTGACTTCGTGTCGACTCGCTCGGTCCCCATCGGCTCACAATTGGAAAAAAAAAAGGAATTGGAAAAAAAGGAATTGTGGAAAAAAAGGAATTGGAAAAAAAGGAATTGGGGAAAAACATTTTACGATAAAATGAAGCGTGTAAACTATAATGTTTTAGCAAACATTTTTCGCTCGCCACATTTTTAACTTAAAATAAAATTCAGTGTAAAGTTAGGTTATCATACAAAATAACAGTTTAGTTCGTCATTTAATCAAACACAGGTATTTTCTATCATGGTCAATTTATTTTCTTTTTGCTTAAAGTTGCCACTGTTTTCATAAGTTCTCTCATCACCACCAAAACGTCCAAAAACAATTAAAAAAATTTACAGAAATAAATGTACTCTCTTCTTTCTATTTTAATCAAACAAAAATAGTAATTTGATGAGTAAAAAAAACAAAAAAAAAAATGCCAGCATCCCAATTTTCCCGTCCAAAATAAAGAAATCATTTCGTTATACATATCAACTTATCGGTAACTAGGCAGGAAGTAGGTGCTGATTACTGATTAAATTCTTATAGAAAAGTAATCCTCTACCTTAAAATAAAAAAATATTAAAATTTGTTGTTATTTCCTTTTTCTAATATTTTTTCAAATTGTTTATATGCAATCTAAAACAATTTTTTTTACCAAAACAAATGTGTATCCAATTTTGTGAAATTATAGCTTTCAAAATGGAGAACGCTAATAGATCACTAATCGTTCTTGATCAAATGTCGAGGAGATGAATTAGTGATGGAAGGTTTTAAAAAAGTAAATATCAAATTTTCAATTAAGATGAAAGAATAAGCAAATTTAATGACATTAAGTGTAAAACGGTAAATATTTCTGAAAAAAAAATGCCCCCCTCCTATGTGTGTGTAATAGTACAACATTGATTTCAAACTTCATTTCGATATTGTTGTGAAATGAAAGTTTTGTAACATTGATTTGTATATAAAATTTTTAAATTGTTCGTTGCTGATAATTTATTTATAAAGTTGTTACACAAAGTTAAGTAAAGTTATATTTAACTATAGACATCGTTTGTAAATTGTTCCTTGGAAGAAAGATTTTTTTGTGTGTTTTTGGTTATAAATGTAGAAGCATTTATCATGGCCGAGGAGAGAAAAGATTAACGGATACTGCACTACAATGTTAATTCTATTATGAAGATTAATTTTTGAAAAAAAGCATTTTTTTTTAAATAAGAGAAATGTTAATTTTACTTTTTGAAAAAAAAAAAGAACAAAATTGCAAACAAATTTTTTTATGTGGAAAAGAAAAATCTGTTTCCTTGCAATTTTATTATTTAGTTTCACTAACAAATAATCAAATCAAGCATGCATTTTAATTGTTAATTTTTTTTTTCTGCAAATAATAAGGAAAGTAAAATGTACTCAGTTTTACGATTGACTTTATTTATATTTAAAAAGAAAAGGTCCGGAGTGAATAGGAATATCTTATATTAAGTTTAAAAATCACTGTAAAGCAAGAATTAGTAGGTGAATTTAATTTATTCGTGCAGATTTATTTGTACAATCAGTCATCAAATTTTATTCATTCAAATCAATAGTTTCAATCCTCTCATAATATTCATCATCATTCGACTGTTAATCTAGTCATCTCATTAATCCTGATAAACTTTTCCCTTGGTAGACTGGTAATAAGGCAGTTAGTAATGGCAGAAGTTTTCTCGTATCCAAACCGAGGCTTCACTACTAGATGTAGGTCATACCCAGACTTGCACATAATTGAGATAGAGAAATTGTTAAAAGATGAAAGAATTGAATCTTTTTAAGGAATGGGAATTTACAAATTGGAAACGATTCAGTTTCATCTGGTGAAATTCCAACCAATTCAAGCGTACCTTGCATTTTTTCCCAAAGCACCTGGAACGATCTGAATAACTAAAATAAAAAAAAAAAAAAAAGAGAGAAAACTTTTTTTTTAATATGAATTTTGGATTAAAAACCACTATCATTGTACAATTAAGTCTGGAGAACATAGGGTTATTCATTCATGGCTCCTCCTATCCTGTTGGCTCACTTCACCTAGGATAACATAGTCTAATACAGTTTTATTGTCACACTTGCGCTTATTATTTAACTGGTAGAAATGTGTTTATGCATTTGTTAACAAGTGTGTGAAGTAATGATTTTTTTTCTTTTTGTAAATGATGTATTTTGAAATGATCATCGCTTGAATAAAAAAATAAAAAAATGTTGAAATAAGTCGTTCAAGTTTCATAAAGATTACTTAGTTTTAACGAAAAATCTATAAAGTATGCCACTGTATTCTTTTTATGAAACCGAAATCGGTAATCACTTAGTAAATAAAAAAAAATAAACTGGGAAGAAGTCTTATTTATGTTTTCTTAGTATCGCCTGCGCCAAGGATTGAACCACTTAGATCTGATTATCACTTAGCATTTATATCCGTGATGCCACATATCCTTGCAGACCAAGATAAGAATAGTAGTCCGAATAATCCAAATAATAAGTCCTCATCTCAAAAATTCTGAAGTGAAATTGTTTGTTTACAACAATGGAATGCTTATGATGAATTTTATTTCAAGTATCTTAAGCTAAGAACTTTGCTATAATTAGGTATGGCAAAAATAAACGGATAAGGATAGGGAGACCTAGTTTTGAAAGCCGATTTATCATAATTTTTTTGTAGGTTTCCAAATACTTTTTGAAAGATTAAGGACTGAACTTAATTTCTAAAAGGAAAAAAATATTTGTACACGTGAAAAAAAAAAAGTTATGAAAAATGTTTTCACGGTGAGCTAACCAATTCACTAACTCAGCTAAATTTTGAAGTTAAATAAATTCATTGTAAAAATCCTTTTAGAGATAAATATTAGTTTTCTGGGCCTATTTCAAAGATAATAGTAAAGTAAAATCCTAGGATATTGAATTAAATAATAATAAAAAAAATATAGCTGAATTAGACCCCAAACCGAGTGTTTTTGCCATTCACAAAACCGCAACAAGCCGTACTTTTGGAAATACGGAATATACAGAGGCCCAAAATCTGAGACAGTCAAAAAGCTGTTTGAGAATGACGTCATGTAATTAAAAGAAAGGAGAGGTGCTGGGTTTCTTTTTTTTCCTCCCTGACGGGCATCCGTACATTTCTATTGTAAATGTTTATACAAATTTTACCATTTTTTAATTTAATTATTTTTCTATGTTCCTGTTTTTAAATTTTTTTTTTTTTTTTTTTAAATTATTGGCCAATAAAAATATGTTACGTCGAAAGTTTCACATTCTTGCGAGCAAGGAAATTATTAAAATCTTGCATATAAAAATTATGCGAAATCTGTAATTTAAAAAAAAAAGTAGAAATATTTTTGCTATTATAATGGTAATATCGGTAGTTCGAGAAATTCATTTTTCTTCAAGTTATATTGAATTCATTAATACGGATTTTAGGGGCTTTTTTCGTAAATTTCCTGCAAAAATTATTCTATTTTTATTGTTACAAATTACGATGCTTTATTTATATAAAAAAAAAGCAAAAATAAATTCTTGCGTTTTTTATTTACTACTGAAAATCATAACTTTAGTAAAGGTATTTTTTGTTTAAACAAAATAAGACATTTCCACTAAAATTTAAATAAAAATAATTAGTTCATTATATTCCGCGATCATTATTTGATAAATACTGAAAATTTTATTAAAATTGGTTAATTTCCTGATTTTTGGTGTATTTTTAAGTAAAGGGAGGGGTCAAAATGTTTATACATTTTGAGCGTTGGCATTCATTTTGCCCGTAAAATTTTCCACTTGCTATTAAGTGCAGGAGAATTAAAATCTGGACAGAACTTATGGGATGATAATACAAAGACCATATGGGGTTAAACTGTAAATCAAAAAATGTAAAAATAACTTGGATGCTGGATGACAAACTGCATGAAAATGCCGTTTTACAAGCAATTTTGTTGATGGTTAATCTAAAGTGATTTATTGTCTTTCTATGATGGGAATCTGAGTTGACAAGGAGAAAAAAAAGGCTTCAGTCAATAAAATTGTAGCTGATTGGTGAGGTGTCAAATGTCTGAAAAGTGATGGTTGCTGTTGACACTTTTTTCTAATTAAAACTTTTTTTTTTATATAAATGTGATAATGCATCATTTTAAGAGGCTCTGCTCATATTTTTGATTGATCTGTCATGCTTAAGGCTGAAATGACAATTTGTATTTAATTTCTCATGCTTAAGTTTCAAACAGCGATTTGTATTTGGCCCACCATGCGTAGGTCCCAGGTATTTTGCCTGCCATGCTTCGGATGGCAATTTCTTCACGCAAACATAAAACCCAATATAATCTTAACAATATCGTTTTTTTACTCTTACACATCTTTCGTTGAACAGCAAGGATAATTCCTGTTTGTTTCGCTTATGATTCATCTTTTCCATTTTGCGGACCAATGTCTGTTCAAGTGTAAAAAGAAATTTGCGGACGTTTCCGACTTCCATAGATTGTCTTCAGGCGAGTGATGAATTAAATACTGGTGTTTACTGAATTTATTGAAAAAGTTGATTAAAATCATTTAAAAGCACTTAAGCATAATCCTCCCTCATATTGAGCCTGATTGCTGATTGGTTTGTTTATGTGAATGATTAGGGCTTCTATGATTGGAAGGCACAGGTTACAATAAGAAATGGCTAGAATGTTGATATTTTTTATTGACATATTTCCAAATTTATTTTTGGGGGTGTCATGTACATATGACTACTGTTAGAGGAAAAACAGGTGACATGTAAGTTGGGGAAAAAAACAGGTGACATGTAAGTTGGGGAAAAATACAAGCCCTAGTTGCTTTTCTCCTCCTACCTCCATTACTTTTCTCCTCTCACCTCTGTTACGTTTCTTTTCCCACTTCCGTTACTTTTCCCCCTCCTGCCCATCCCCCCCCCGCACCGTTACTTTTCCCCTCCCGCCCCTGCCTGTTACTTTTCACCCTTCCCCCCCCCCCCCGCCCGTTACTCACCCCCCCCCGCCCGTTACTTTTCACCTCCCTCCCCCGTTACTTTCATCTCATACCCTCCCCCGTTACTTTTCTCCTTCCGCCTCCCTTTATTTTTCTCCTCCTGCCTCCTGTTTTTTTTCTCCTGCCCCCCCCCCGTTACCTTTCTCCTGCCCCCTCCCTGTTACTTTTCTCCCCTACCCCGTTATTCCCCTACCCCCGTACTCCCTCTCTCGTTATTTTCTCCTGCACCCACGTTACTTTTGTCCTCGCACCCCCCCGTTACTTTTCTCCTCCCCTCTCCCCGTTACTTCCTCCTGTTACTTCCCTTCCCGTTACTTTTCTCCTCCTGCCCCTGTTACTTTTCTATTTCTGCTTTTGTAAGTTCTCTCATGTTCAATTCAGTTACAGACAGGATTTATCCAATAATTCCCATTTGTTTCACTCTGCTTTGTCCTCTGCGTTTTGTTTTCATTTCTCGTATTTTCCCCAACCTTCCTACTCCTTTCACCTCACCCCAATGGCACTTCCTCTTGTCCCTGGCGGTAATTACTAATCGATCATCTCTGGACAAAATCCATCTCTCTCTAGTCTCACTCCCGGACCCCAGCTTTACATAATGGCTGCCAGCCTCTCCCATGAAGGCAATCTATTAATCTCGCTTCCGAAAAACAATTCACTCGTCTTTTCCGCCATTTTTTTTTTTTCCTACTGAATTCAGAAATATTCTTTATTGCTTTTGGCATATTTTAATGGCGGTTTCTTACTCACCTTTTATAAAAAGAAATAAATAAAAAAATTAAAAAAAATGCTTACAAATGTATAAAGAGTTCATAAGTATTGAAAGAAAAACAAGAAAAATCGCCCCTCCTTCTTTTTCTTCTTGTGCAGATTGAAATAATGTTTTTGCATACTTCATTCCTGGGTCAAATCTTTTTTTTTTTTTTTTTTCTTGTTGATTCACTCTTATATTTTCTTTAATCTCGGAAATGTGCACACATTTTCCTGCCAATAAAACCATTTTACAAAACATCTAAAATTATTCTCTTTACTTCCTGTTTGGAAATTGACGTGGTGAGGAAACTTGAGTGTTCTTGTTGATTGTGTGTGTGTGCTTTATCATACGGTCATGCACTCCTGGTACAGGTCACCTAAGAGGACCGGTCACGAGGGGGAGTTTTAGACTAATATCAACCACAATTGCCTAGTGTTTATAATGGAAAAAATGGTCAATGGATCAAATAGACCAAAATATTCAATGAAATATATATATATATTATTTTATTCAATTTAGGTAAAAAAAAAAAAAAAACATTATTAGCCACTACTGATAATTTTGTTTACCTGAATTGAATAAAATAATATCTTGCTCTTTTTATTGAGCACTATCAACAACCTTGTGAAATTCAATGGTTTTTAATTTTGGATATTGAAAATTTTGAACAAATATATATATATATATATATTACACACACACAGGGTGCCCCCCCCCAAAAAAAAAATGGTTAGTGTTTTGTCCGAATAAAATGAAACTTTGGTCATAACTAGTTTATTATATTCAAAACATCACATCAAAACACTAGGGTCTTTGGCCTTTTTTTCTCCGTTCTACAGCATATGTTCTAGATGGCCTCGATTTAGCTTTTGTTTTTTTTGTTTTTTTTTTGGGGGGGGGGGTCACCCTGTATATATATATATAAGGACTATCCACTTATCTTGTGCTTCCTTTTTAAAATTAAATATGTTTTTAACTCTTTTTCAAGATGTCTTTTAACATGTTTTATTAATCATTTGTTCATATTATAAGCTCTACTTCCTTTTCGGTTTTATTGAGCTTTTACATCTGGTTGAGATTACTTGTAAATATTAACTCTTTAATATTTATAATATTTTAAGTTTACCATTTTGATTACCTTGGTAAACTTATTGTAATTTTTATTTTTTTTATTTCTTATATATATATATACATAATAGAGAAAAGTAGTTTGCTTGAAGCATTGCTGGTAAATAGATATGGAAGGTGTAAGAAGTCTAAAGCAATGCAGGGAACCGGCTGTTGTATTGATATGACATATGAACAAAAATAGACAAGGTAATCACAATACAAATCAGTAAATATGAACTTACTGTTTGATGTAATCAGGATGGTGGGGGTTTTAATATTTCGAGATAACATCTCTTTTTTAAAAGAAAAAGGGCCAAAAAATGTCCCTAAAAAAAGGAAAAGCATTGAAATATTGCTTTATGATGTTTCAATGTTTTTCCTTTGCCTGAATTGAAACACTTTTTGTAGTGACTGTTTCATAATTTTGAAAACGGCATAGACTTTGCTGATTTGAGTGAAAAAGCTGCCTGGCTGAAGCATGATAGCGTTGAAATGTGACACTTTTCGTAGTGATGGTTTCGTAAATTTGAAAATGGCGCCTATCATTCAAACTCTTCAATTACTAGAAAACTCCTCTCATATGAAATTGGCTTTATTCAATTTGTGCCTTTTTGATTAATCCATTGTTCACTTTCCCTTATGCTTGGTTGGTGATGAGATCAAATTTACAACAGTGTAAAAAGTTTGGTTCATTTTATTTTCTTGGACAGGACTTCATTACATGTTTTGCATCGCATTTCAAAGTTTGAGTAATGGCAACAAAATACCTTTTAAAAAACAGACCATGCCCAGGCTTTTAAGCATCTTATTTTTTTAAATGTTTTGTTGCTACCAATGGGGATAGGGTGCTAAAACCGCTTTCATCGCAGCATGATAGACGATCCTGGTTGGCCTCTATTATGGTCGGCATGCTACTTCCAGAGATAAGAAGGTTTACGCTATTGTTTGCCTCTTTCTGCTAGGTGTATAAATGGATTGAGAGTTCCTTTTTATCCTGGGTGGTGGCCTTCGAGTATTTATTTTTGTTTATAACCATATTTTTATATGAATACTTTATTGTCTACAGCTTCTTATTTATTAGGTTGGGAAGAAAGTTCTGGCAGAATTTTAAATTTTGATTTACAATAATGTATTTTCAAACAGATTTTTGTTATATGTTTATGTTATATATAATTTTAAAGGCGTTTTTATATTTTTATATGAATTCTTCATTGTCTACAGCTTTTATTTATTTTTAAAATTAAAAACTACCTTCTATTAATAAAAGACATGTCCCTGTCAACAGCTTATGCCATTGTTTGCCTCTTTCTGCCAGGTGTATAAACGGGTTGGATATCTTGAATAGACAGGACGCAATTTAAAAAAGAAAAATTTTCTTTGAATATTTGATCAGGGGTTATTTCTAATGAAAAGTATCCTCATGTTAGGGTGTTTGACAAACCTTTTATACAGAGACACTAGAGAGTGGCGTCTAGTAGGCATTCAAGTTTTCTTAAGTGTCATTATGCAAGTGAATGTTGATCTGATCTTTCTAATTTGATCTTTCTGAAAATGCAGAGGTATGGTATGGTTTTCATTCGGTGACTTTGGGGTATGTGTCTAGACAACAGTTAGTTCTGACTCTATTGAAGGTTGAAGGTGGCCAGTGTGGAGTTGGCTTTATATTAAAACTGCTTGCAGTCATACAAGTATTTTGAACAAAGCTCTACTTGGATAATTTTTTTTTTTTTTACATAGGAATCACTATTTAGGCCACTCGAGGATAAGGGTTAATGGGTATACAATAGTCATTGTGATTATAGCGTAGTAAACATAAGTAGTGGGAACTTTGTAAGTTAGATTACTTAGGGGGATGGTTCATCAAGAACTTGTTTACGTTGGACTTGAAGACAATCAGATTGTAGTCAGCTGGAAAGCAGGCAATCGGAAAAGAATTCCACAGGCGTGCAGTTCTAAGATAGAAGCTTTGTTCATGGAATGTATGTTTAGGTTTAGGCAAAGATAAAGAGTGTGGGAAATTATTGATGGTGGTTTTGGCTAGACGAGTGTTTTTTGTGAAAGTCTGGTGAGGGTGGACCATTCATGGGAAGTTCAGACGAGCACTTGCCATGAAAATAACAATAAAGCAGAGACAGGCTCGCAACGTCTCTTCTGTAGGAAAGAGGTTGCAGGGAAGAGAAAAGGGCTACGAAGACAGGATAAGAGTAACAGAGGGAAAGGTGGACCAAATTCAGGTGTAAATTGAATAAAATCTATTTCACATTGTGGTGTGTGTGTATATATATATATATATGTTTAAAGAAAAAATTAGAAAAAACCGAATGAAATTATTAAAAAATCAACGTTTCGTCCCTGTTTCAAAGGACATCTTCAGGATAATTGAAATAAAAATGTGATAAAAGAAAGAAAAAGTCATATTTTTATTTCAATTATTAATTAAAAAATCACATTTTTATTTCAATTATCCTGAAGATGTCCTTTGAAACAGGGACGAAACGTTGATTTTTTAATAATTTCATTCGGTTTTTTCTAATTTTTTCTTTAAACATAACGTCAACCACCGTTGGTATATTTTTTAATTCCTTATACATATATATATATATATATATCTATAAAAGTGAACGTGTCTGTCTGTGTGTCTGTGTACATTTCCCTACACAATAACTCTGTCAATTTTTAGTCTATAGACTCGAAATTTGAAATACCGGGTACTGAGATTTGGGAAAATCGATGTGACGGGTGTCAGCCAGAAATTTGGCTGTTAAGGGGTCAAATTTCAACGATTTGACCTTTAAGAACTCTACCAAACTCCTCCGACAATTTTGGGTCTAGACACTTGAAATTTTAGATATAGGTTCCTTGAACATGGATCTAACTTAATAAAGTGATTTGAGCCCGAAACTATAAATTTTAAGGGGTCATAATAGGGGTCAAAGTTTAAAAAAATTAACCATTTTTTTGTTTTTTTGCTTTTTTTGCACAGCATACACCTCCAAACACCCGAGCAACGCCGGGCACCCCTGCTAGTATATATATATTATTGTATTTTCACCCCAAACAAGGCACAATGCCACTTTGATGTAGGGGGCTATTATCTGGGATATAAATTGCAGGGACACTATGTAGGAAGTTGAGCAGCAAGATGTCTGTTTACATTACACTTGAACTTCTGCATGTCAGTACAGTCGGAAGTGGAACCTAGAAGAGGATTCCAAAGTCTAGCAGACCTAGGGAAGAAACTATTAGAGTAAAAGGCTTTCTGGCATCTGGGGATCACTACTGTATAGGAGTGGGATTTTGCTGTTTGTCGGGGGTATTTATGTCGATGGGGTACAAGGGCTTATAGTTCGTCAGAGCATTCACCATTAAAATACTTGTAGAACAGGGAGAGGGATGCAACATTTCGTCGATGGGACAGAGGTTGAAGCTTAGCTGACAGTTCAGGACCTATTAGGTTGGCTACTCTTTTGAAGCCTGTCCAGGAGTGAGAGACTAGTAGCAGATGCAACAGCCCAATAATACTCCATGCATGGACAAATGATGGCCCTGTAGAGGTACAGGATATTATGTAAGTAACTTTCTAGCATCTTGTTTGTATTTTAAGGTGTATGTGTTAAAGATAATTGTCAGAATCGTGTTACCTATTGAGAGAAACTTGTAAAAATGGGAGAGCAGGACTTGATGTTGAAGTGAGCTGATGTACCATCTTTTGCTCCCTCTAGCTGGGACTAGGAAGCTGATTATATGTAAAGATGAGGATGCTGAAATAATGTTGGTATTTTACTACAATAAAACAATGAAAATCTTTTGTTTTTATACTTCAGTTTTGTTGCATTTTGAAACCAGTAAAGAACGGAGCATAAGGCAACATATACACAAAGATATTTAAAAACAAATTTTTTTGTTTCTCCATGTATAAGTACATTTATCTTATTTTTTATACCGGAAACTAGAAATAATTATTTCTTCCATTATATTGTGTCCATACAGATTTTTTTTTTCTTCTTTTTTCAGGTATTGCTTAAATTAAAAAAAAAATTACAGAGTTGATTTCTTACTGTTTTCATTGTTTTACAGAGAGAGAGAGAGAGAGAGAGAGCTGGTTGGCCATGAGCCTTACACTGCATTAACACTTGGATTTCACATTTCTTTTAAAAATTCGGTTATGGAGACCCACTAACATTACTAATATGTCTAGGGCATATCACTAACTAAAACCTGCTACATTCTTTAAGCTACTCTTACCACTTCTTTCTGATCACTCCCCCATGAAAAAAAGGGTCTTACTATTTTTTAAATGGTTCAATATTTGTCATGGTTACTCTCGCAGTTATAAACATTTACAATCTCACCGAAATATTTCAAAAAAAAATTATTACTTGGGATCATTCTTGCTACTATTCTCATCTTGGTTATTTTCACAACGTTGCAGCCGATGTAACCTTCGACCTTCTTGAGGCGTATCATTTGAGATGACGATATTCAGACTACTATTCTTATCTTGGTAGTTATTTTGACAAAGTTTTGTCGATTAACCCCTGACTTTCTTCAGATGTATCTTTTTTGAACTTGGAGTTTTATCAAACTCTGGAACTTCTATGGAATTATTTTGAATTGAATTGAATCTTTCATTTAATCCATAAGGGTAGATTGTTCTCATTCCGTCAACCATGACCAAGTAGAAGTGTTAGTTTTTGTTATTCTTAATTACTATTGCCTGTAGTGTAGTATTGCATCGCTCTTTGTCATCAGTTGGTTTTCGTTAACATTATTCGTCCTTCTTTACATCATCCAACACATTCATGTATGGATGAAGTGTGCACAGCGACAAGCAAGCAGGAGGATAGTTTATGACAAGTATTTGTTGACATTGTATTTAAAGACGACCATGTTGTAACCTGCAGGGAAGCAGTGATATGTTCCAGAGATGGGAAGTTATTGGAAAGAAACTCCATCCATGAAATTCCAGTTAATGTTAGGTACACGGAAGAAGAAAGGCAAGTTCTTTGCAGTGCTTCAATCGTCTACAACCTATCTGTGATCTCAACCCGGGATCACAGTAAGCATGAAAGTCTGAATCTATCAAGCACGTGTTCAGATGATTCTTCTCTGCGAAACCTGGCTGATGATAGCTTCAAATTTCAAAAGGTTTAAAATGTTTGATCAATATCGCCTCCACCAAATTCTGGGGGTCAGCTGAGACCTTTTCATTGCCAATACTGGAATCAGGATGTGCTGCATCCCTCTCAACCAGTCTCTTTTGAAGAGAAGACTTCATTGGTTTGGTCACGCTGCAACCTATGAGAGTTCATCCACAAAGTAATAGCTCCAGAACCACTCAAAGGTTGGTGAAGATGCCTGGGAGGCTAGCTGAAGATGTGGCTACACACCATCAAAGTTGACATCAAACCTAACTCTGGTCCACAGGTCTATGGTAATCATTGCTGGTCTTAGGATTTTGCTGTCCATTACTATCTTGGCTGCTATGAACTATTGTGCATAATCTGCATTCATTTTATCCTGGGTGAATGTCACCTCAAGTTGTTGATAAACGAGTTTTGCTGTGAATCTCTTACATGGAGGAACCTGTAAGGATTGAATCTTCGACTTTCAGACGATTGTCAATTAGAAGATCGTTAACCTTTGCTCTTAACCGTTGTGTCATGTGATCATGTGGACAATTCTAGTATGAATTTTAAGAGTCTTAAAAAGTCCTTTTCCTCCCACACTTCAATACACAACAGGAACGTTGTCACTTAAAAAAATATTCTAAAAAGGAAAAAAGTTAAATCGTCTCTGGATAAAGTAGTGATAAAGTCGGTGAATGAAAGAAATGGTCAAAATAATAATTATGGATATGTGATCAAAATATCAAAATACCAAGCGATGAAACCATTTAAAATGATTTTTTGTTAATATTTTCTGTAAAAAATTGTTTTTTCAATTTTTATGGTCAGTATTTATTTTACCAAACCTTTGATTGTCTCGCGTATGAAATTAAAAGGCATTCAGTGGTTGGAATGTTTTGCTTAGTGGTTAAGATCCAATTTGGGACCTTTTGGGTTGTTGTTAGGGCCCAATTTTGATCTATAGAGGTCTCTGTTCGTGATATTTAGGGAAGTGTGTTGGAAAGGTTTGCGAACTTTGGGTAGTAATTAGAACTTAATTTAGGACCTTTACAGAATAGGAAGAGTTCTATTTGGGAGCATTAGTGATTGTATGTAGGGTCAAGATTTAACGTTTCGTAGTAGTTAAAACCTGATTTGAGATCTTTTTGGAGTCACTACTGTGTAGTTGTAATACCTGTCATGGCGTTATTTATTGATAAAATAGAATCTGCCTATTGTACGATGTAAAACAAGATCAGACGGTATTATGATTTTTAGTAAACCCTTTCTCTGTGTGTATGTGTGTGCAATGTCGAAAGATTAATCTATTTAACGGCTCTGAATTCAATAATATTCAATGTTTTGTCTGTTGAAACTAGAATACTGCAGTTGGCGTTGACTACTAGTATTCATTGGTAAATGATCAAAAGGTTTATTGAGGTATTGATATCCGTGCATGCCCGTGTCATCCTTGTTGTTACCATTACACACTCTGCTTTCTTCTGGTTAGACGACTCCGATTCGACACTGAATGATGAGGAGAATCCAATGATAAAAAGCAAATTGTATCCAAAAGGTTGTTTTTCTCTCGCAGGTCAGTTTCATCATTTCAATCTTAATGGTCTCTCCTTGTTCTGGAATCCTTTTATTCTTTCTGCTTAACGCTTACTCTCTCTCTCTCTCTCTCTCTTTATCTTTCGGTGATTGCATCCTTAAATACCTCTCTCTTCCAGTTTTCCTGTTTCATGTCATTTTTTTTTAAACCTTATCCGCAAACCCGATTTTTTTTTTTTTTTTTTTTTTTTTAATATCCATTCTCTTGCAAAGCTTCGGTTCAGGGACCTTCTGGTTTAAAAAAAATTTTTTTTTTTTCATTTTCATTTTTTTTGTCCATTTTCTTCCTTTTTATTGCAAGTTTCTTTGAATCGTTCAGATTTGCTTGGGAATTTTGCCTTCAAGAATTTTTTTATTTTTACTTATTCTGTGCATTTTGAAACCCCAAAAAAGAGTCTAATTTGGATTTGATTAGTCTACTCTGATCCGCTTTCTGAGCCACATATTTGAGAGATGTTTGTTGAATGATTGCAAATGAAATAATAATTACTTCCTTGAAAATTTGTTTTTGTAAAGCTTTTTGAACAAAAGTTCTCCAGTCAAATATAGACAATTGATATTCACAAAAATATTTTGAATGAAAATTATATTAAAGTAAAACAAACAAACAAAAATAACGCGATACAATGAGATGTCTAGAGTAGACTAATGATTTAGAATAAATTACTGCCAATGTTTTGGGATTAAGTAAAAAAAAAAAAAAATTAAATCAAAAGAATTAAAAAAAAAAAAAAAAATCAAAAGAATTATTAAAACAAAACCTGTTGGAATTTTAGCTAAAATAGTTGAGATTTTATAAAGAAAATGGAATCCCAATAAGAAAAGCAGAATGGCAATATCTGACGGAAATGTTTGACATAAGCAACAAACACTGAAGAATAAATGCATTTTTCAGGTCAAAAATAGATAATTCGTTTAGTAATGAGGGGATCTTTTGTATAACATTCGTTTTTATATTGTAAATAGTTATATCACCCTCCTGCACTATTACATATTATGCCAGCTAGCCGCATTCATCCTAGCCAGGTTGAACTGGCTGTCCTTAATGGAGGAAGTTTCCTGAGAATATCAAGTTCAGAAGTGATCTCCAATTGTATTGATCCTGGATATGACCTTTAACTATATCCAGTGGTGAGGTCCCAGCTTGCGGGCTTTGTCATTGCTCCCAGGTCCACTCTGACCCGGAGTGGTAGTACCTGTTAGGGTCCCAACTATGGGTTGAATAGAAAACGACTTGAAAAAAAAAATATATTCTATTGAAAAATTTTCTTCAAAATTACTGAATTCAGCATTAAATAACCTGAAAAGCGTCGATATGCCGTAAAACAAAAACAACCAACCGACCCAGTTGTATGTATATATAATATTCCTTAATTGGAATTCATTTTTTGAGATGAGCATTATATATTAATTTATTTTTATTTCGGACTATTAGTCTCATCTTTATAAATAAAGATGAGACTAATAGTCCGAAATAAAAATAAATTAATACCAGTTGTATGTGTTGCATATTGTCAAATATGGGTTTCAAGTAAGTTCCCTCATGATATGACATTTTTGGTGATTGTAGAAGGATGTGTATGGTGAAGTATGCTTAGAGTAAATGTGGTATTATGGTGTTTGTTGAGTAATAGTAGAAAGTAGCTAGCTTAGATCAGTTAGCAATTATTTGTCATCACTGACCTTTTCCTCTCCCCTTATTTGGCCTTGTATCACATTTTTTAATACTGTAGAACCCCGGGATACAACATTAAAAAATTAGTAACAAAATACAGTACAGTATATAATACACATGTATATAATCAAATAACATTTAACACCATAAGGCAGGGCAAATACTGTAACCAGGGGTTGGGAAAACATTGTATTCCACATTGTAACCTGAAAAAACGTATCCTAGGGTCATCGTATCCCCGGGTTCTACTGTAATTTACTTTTGTAATGTATTAAAAACTAGCCTGAGTGTTTGGCGTTGCCCGGGTGTTTGGATGTGTATGTTGAGCAAAAAGAAAAAAAATTAGTAGGCAGGTAGGCTCGAACCTGTGACGCGAAGGCGGAAAAGGAAGTGAAAGAAAACCTGGGATTTTACCGCTGCGCCATGACGTGAGTGGAAGTGTAAAGCGTTCAAATTTAGCGATGAAAAAGAAATGAATGAGTTGGTAATTACATAAAGAAGCACGCAAGCGCAGAAATGAACGTCTGGCTGTAGGCCAATTAAGCTTTCAGCTTTCTGCCTCGTACTTGTTTCCCCACGATGTTGGGGAAAACCAGCTCTCCCCAAATAGAGGAAACTCTGGCATTGTCCAAATGAATATATCATTTCTTTATTTATTTTTTTAATTGTAGCAATTTAATTCTTTTTAAAACGAATGTTCTCTGTCTTAATGTGAAATTGTCATCTAAATATTGAAATTAATAAAACGAATCTCATTTTTTTTTAACATGTATTTATTTAAAATTGTACGGTCTTAGTCAATCAGATGATGATATTTGATTTTGGAACAATTCATCTTGAAATGGTAAAGTCGGAATTTTTTTTTTTTTTTTTTTACTATAACATCAGATTAATCACTATTCAACATCAGACAATCTCATTCTTGTTTTTAAATGGTGCATGAAAGGTGATAATATATGTACGAACATAAAATGCTATAGGATTATATCATAGATATTTGTGGTGCTCCATTTAGATCTTAATGTGTGTGAAGCAGAATTCATTTTGGGTTAGGGTTGAGTTATACATTGTGTAAAGGAGAGGCAGAACAAATCGAACAGCTGCTATGAGTCACCAACACAACAAGACTCCAGCTGTTTACGTGATCAGTCACCATGTTGATAATCTGCTGGAGAACCTAAAAAGGTTTCATGCTCCGTTAACCAGAGAAGTCTATCAATCACTTAATTATTTTTATATTATTTGTGACATTGACCTTGTAAATAATATCTCACTGTGTGCAGCATCCTTCTCAGCAGCATCCATTCCACGAAAAACAGATGCAGTGCTTGCTGTGCTGGGGGTGTACCAGTAAGGTTGGGTAATTGTTTTTGTATCCTGGTTCTAAAAGATGCTTGGCACCTTACATTGATCTGGCATTGTATCAAATTCACTCGTTTCGAAGGCGAGTAAATACTCTTAATTTTATTATATAACTAGACGTCCCTACCTGACATTGCCCAAAGTTTGACAGAATATTTATTTTAGCTTTTGTGAATGATTGTTTACTTTTGGGTTACGCCCCCCCCCCACACACACTCAAAATGAAATAAAGAATAAAAAAGCCGCTTTTATTCTAAATTAATTTAAATTACTGGAATAGAAATTAATCTATAATGTTTTTGTTGTGAAGACGCCTACTAATTAACATAGGCGGGTAAGTGAGATATATAAAGGTATCAATCACCAATACCGGGAGAGTCCGGCAACGACCATCAAATAGGCAAGACGCTTATGCTGCCTCCAGTAAGACATGCAACACGCCACCTGCCGGAATATCTCCAACTGAAGTATATCTGAAGACATGAAAATATGTATATAACTTTTCTTCCTAATATATTATTGTATACCTTTACTTTCGTGTTCTTGTTAATTATTTGTGCAGACACAACAGTTTTGAAACCTGGATTTAGATGAAATAACTTGCCTTTCACTAAGAATCAATTTATTTTGATGAAAGTAATAAAAAAGTGTTAGTTTAATTTTCAGAACTTCACTATTTTTTAAGAAATAACCTTTAATCAACAAAGTTAAATTGTGCACAGTAATTTAAATGCAGTTTTAGTTTTAAGCTATTACTAATTTAAAACAAACACAACGATTGGTCAAAACTGAGACAAATTATGTCAATTACCCAATCAAAATGCTTCTGACTGAAAACTCAAGCAAAAATTGGTATAGAGAACAATGTCTTTTATAAAAAATGTTTTTTTTTGAGTGACAATACAAGAACTTCTGAGAATAAGAGAAGAGTTCCTCCTTTGAAATATCATGAAGAACAATGAAAATATTGATAAGATTAAGCATGTAATCACTGAGATTGATTAGATATAAAATTTCATTTTTAAGAACATTGCCCAATAGTTGCCATAAATAACTGGCAAAACAGAATTAAATATTCATCTTGCATTAAAAAAAGTTATTAAATGTTTACATCTGACAAGTTTGGCTGGCTTTACTTTATATATAAGACTAGCGAGGGTACTCGACATTGCCCGGGTGAGTCAAGGTCATATAGTAAGAAACCCTGAAAAAAAGTGGTAGTGGGGGGATCAAAACAATAGTAGGCAGTTTGGGTGGAGAGACGTGTTAAAAAAAAAACAGTGGTAGTGGGGGGATCAAAACAATAGTAGGCAGTTTGGGTGGAGAGACGTGTTAAAAAAAAACAGTGGTAGTGGGGGGATCAAAACAATAGTAGGCAGTTTGGGTGGAGAGACGTGTTAAAAAAAAACAGTGGTAGTGGGGGGATCAAAACAATAGTAGGCAGTTTGGGTGGAGAGACGTGTTAAAAAAAAACAGTGGTAGTGGGGGGATCAAAACAATAGTAGGCAGTTTGGGTGGAGAGACGTGTTAAAAAAAAAGTGGTAGTGGGGGGATCAAAACAATAGTAGGCAGTTTGGGTGGAGAGACGTGTTAAAAAAAAAAGTGGTAGTGGGGGGATCAAAACAATAGTAGGCAGTTTGGGTGGAGAGACGTGTTAAAAAAAAAAGTGGTAGTGGGGGGATCAAAACAATAGTAGGCAGTTTGGGTGGAAAAAAGTGGTGGTAAGCAGGCAGGCAGGCTTGAACTCGTAACGCGAACGAGAAAAAGAAGGTTAAAAAAACATGTAACAACTTAACCGATGTTTCTATGGCAAAACCGGAAGTCGCAAACATTGAAATTAAGACAATTGTAAGGAGTGAAAAAAGCGACCCCTCCTTGTAGAAAACTGGCCAGTTCAGGGTTAAGGAATTAACGTTTTTGGCCAATTTTTCGATATTTGTTGTTTGAAAGATTGAGGTTTAAAACGGTTTCGTCATGTTCTGACGCGTTTGTCGGAAGTTTTTGCGAGACATACAAACACACACACACAAGCACATTTTGCCCTTTATATATATATATATATATATAGAGAGAGAGAGAGATGACAAGTATTCTTAAGAGGCATGTATTTGATCTGCATCTTTTGTGATGAAAATGCTATTAGGTAATTCTATGTGAAATCAAGAAATTTAGGGCTTTGAAACCATATCGTCAGACTTCATTTCTGAGCAAATCTGACGCCATATTTGAATTCCTTTGGACAAAAAACTTACCTGAGTGAATTTTCAGGGTCATATCATATTCCACCCACTAGACACTCTCCTCAAATGTACATAAACAGGTACAGCGATCCGTCAGAACAACCTGGAATGAGGATACTTTTCCCTACAAATAAACCTTGACGAAATATTAAAAATCACATTTCGTATTCATGACCCAAAGAAGATCTCAGTATGGTTGACCCACAGTGGCTTTTACGAGGAATGGTGCATTTTCAAGTGATGTTGTCTATAGTAACAGCACTAAGCTGGATACTCCACCAGACTAAATGTATTCTTGTCCTGGAACCCAGTAAGACCAAGAAACCACAAGGAAGTTATACGATAGCATATTTAACTGATTAATTCGGGAGAAGAAAATTAATGTTCTTAATTTTTTAGCTAACTCCACATTTGAGATGTAAAGGAGAACTTTGCTGGAATATTTGAATATCTATGTGTCTCATGTAGAGATCAAGTGTTAACCCCCAGGAAGGGGACTCTTGATTTTTTGATAACTTCAACTGAAGTAAAATCGATTGATCGATGCCTCCGTTCAGTCTCGAAAGACAAAGGATATGCTCTGTAGAGGCAGCTGTTCGTGTAACTGTGAGGCAAGGGTTGCGCAATCTCCAACCACACCTCTCCTGAATCGGCACTGCTTGAGAAGTCCAGGACGACTGGAAACAATGCTGAGATAAGTGGAGAGAACATACAGCACCTGGAAGTCCTAAATAGTCACCCATCTGGTATTGACCAGGCTCAACGTTGCTTAACTTTGGTGATCTGATGGGAACCAGTGTGTCAACGCGGTTATGCCATATATTGAAGTAAAATATAATAAAACAGAAAATATTCAAGAAAATGTAATTATTATAATGTCGCCTGGGCGACATCTCTGATGATTTATGCAAAACAGAAAATGCTCTAAATCAGCAATTGCTTGGAGTGGCATGCTTACATTTTTCAGGATTTCTTAGTTTTTTTTTTTCATGTTCATTTGTGGTGCCAGTTGCAATAAAATCTGAGGACGTGGATTTCAAGCCCCGGATGATTTGACATGAAATTATTTTAAATGTAAGCATGACAAACTAATAAAAATGTTATTTCAATGTTATTTTATGTGAGGACAAACTTGAAAATGTTTTTCAAACAAAACCATCAATGACTGTAATTTTTCAAAAAAGAAAAAAAAAACAAAAAAAAAACAAAAAAAAAAACAATAATGTAACTGCAATATATTTTCACTGACGGACAAGACATCTCTCTCTCCATTCTGTATCTTTCTCTTTTTCCTTTTTCTCTTTCATTCTCTTAACAAATGGTCTAGTCTGCACCAGTTCCAAAGACGAAACTGCAGCTTAGGCAAAAACCACTTTGTTCTATCTCTCCTTAGTCTCATATGAAAAACGGACATCTCATGCTTCGTTTTAGCTGATGAGGCATGTTTTGCATCAATTCATTAAAGCTTTGCTGATGTTTGCTTCAAAATGTTAACATGTCCATAAGTACATATTAAAACAACTTCTACTCCTTTTGCTTTGCCACAGAGTGAATAAAGACATCTGCCTTTTTGTCTTTAATAACAGTGTAGTATCTGTTATATGCTCAGTCAGAAAAGGAAAAATGCTTTTAGATTGAGACAATTTAAAAAAAAAACTCTTTTTTTAAATAAGAGTGCCTCTTTTTGAGGAGATAGAATTTTCTTGGCATTAAAAACTGGCCTTGTGTCTAACTTTGCTATCATGGAAAGATTAGTAAATAGAAATGAATGAAACTTCTGTTTTAAACTGAAGCATGACAGACTTCCTTTTTAAAACTGAAGCATGACAGACTTCCTTTTTAAAACTGAAGCATGACAGACTTCCTTTTTAAAACTGAAGCATGACAGACTTCCTTTTTAAAACTGAAGCATGACAGACTGCCTTTTTAAAACTGAAGCATGACAGACTTCCTTTTTAAAACTGAAGCATGACAGACTTCCTTTTTAAAACTGAAGTATGACAGACTTCCTTTTTAAAACTGAAGCATGACAGACTTCCTTTTTAAAACTGAAGCATGACAGACTTCCTTTTTAAAACTGAAGCATGACAGACTGCCTTTTTAAAACTAAAGCATGACAGACTGCCTTTTTAAAACTGAAGCATGACAGACTTCCTTTTTAAAACTGAAGCATAACAGACTGATCTTTGATGGACTAAACCATTTGTAGAAATGCAACACATTTAAAAAATTTTTGAGAAAGAAGTGTTGTGAAAGTGAGTGGACAGTGAAGCAAATATGAAGAAATAAATGGATGAAAACGATTCTATAGAGATCAACAATATCCAATAATTTTGTATTGTTTGTATTCTTCAAACTACTGTTCTCATCTTGAGTGTCATTTTCACAACGTTTTTGTTGATGTAACCTCCAACCTTCTTCAGGTGTATCTTATTGAACTCTGGAATGTTTATGTTGAGCTTGGGAATATGGATGGAATTTTGAATTATTTACTTCACGGAGTTAGCGTGCTCGTTCTTTCAGCAGGTGTTTATCCCCCATCACAAAGAACAGCAAGTTTTAGCAGTTGCATACCAAGTCGAGGAAGGATTGGACAAGAATGCACAAAGGAATTGTACAGAACAAACATTACTACTTTTACTCCAGTGATCTGTAGTTCCACACCAAACATGTGTTTGCTTGCCACACTCAAGAGTAAAGACAACCAGAGTATGACTGATTCTGATGCCAACCTCTCCTGGATTTTCACCAGAGATCTGTAGGTCGGGTATCTCTGACACTACCACTTTATCATGGTGAAATAATGTTAGACTTTTGGGGGTGGTCTTTTGCTATCTCGTTCTTTTCCACATTTTCTGTTGTCTTGTTTTCGGCAGCTATAGTGATGACGCAATTAAGACTAAAAAGCATACACAATAGATACGAGTGGAATTGTTTGTGGTTTGTTAAAGATAGAAACGGTTGTGTTCATGGGGTTTATCTGCTGTGCATAATTCAAGAGATGACCAGGAGAATGAAATGAATGTGGGGAAATCAGTTGACTTAAAAAGAGACAGCAAATTCCACTTTTATACTGAATAACTGAATCCGATTTTAGTTCCAATTTTGTTTCTTCTTCTGCTAGTGCCATTACTTTGCATGGAGGGGGACAAACTGGAATCATGGAATGGTATTTTTTTTTTTTTTTTTTTTTGTCAAACAAATCTTTGAATGGTGCATCCAATGTTTTAGGAAAATATCTTTAAGAAATGTTTTTGTTTTATTTTTTTAAACTTTAGAATTATTTAAAAAAAAAAAAAATTTGACTCCAAATTTTTTTAGGATTCGCAAATTTGATATTCCACTAATTGGGTCTCATTTTTTTATTTTGTTATTTTAATAACATTTTAAAACAAAGTTTCCATTTTTTAGTTTCTTAAAAAGAAATATTAACAACTGATTTTAAATATTTTGTGTAAGCATATCAAACTCTGAATTCTTTGAGTTTCATATGGGTCAACTTGTGTTGGCATGAAAGACATGATTAATTGAAGTTGTTTATAATATTGCATAATTTTTTTCTTACTTTAAAATATACAGTACATTTACAAATGATATATTTTTTTCAATTCTTCGTTTGAAAGTGCACTAAAAATTATACTAAGTTTCTGTTAGGTACATCCTAAAAATAAGTTATTTTCCTTTGACCAAAAAAGAGAGTTATCACCCTTGGGAAAAAGGGAGATCCGTCATGGCAGTTTTGGAGATAAATAAACTTTTTAGCATCACCGGCTTTAATCATAACACATCCGGCAACTTCTACATTACCATTTTTTGCTATAAGTTGTTGAATAAATCTGTTAAAGGTTATACTTTGTCATTTGTTCATTTTAGAGTTAATGTCTATCATCAGATGTAACAGTTCAGGGCTCTCCAGACAAATTTATCTTTAGTTGACCTTTGACAATTATTTTCGTTTACTAGCCAAATAGAAAAGTTACTAGCCAAACCTGTGTGATTTTTGGAATATGACATCTTCGTTCCATGACAAATACGTACATCATAAATATTTTTTTGTATTTTTTTAATAAGTGTAATTCTAAATATGCACCTAATTTTATGTTAAGACTTGAAGATATAAACATTTTTCAGATGTTTTTAAACAGCCTTCATTAAAAAAAAAAAGTATATTGTTCTCTTAAACTTTTTAAAGTTGCATGTTCATATAAGGAGTTATGTAGGAATTGTTGATTCACAAGCCTAACCCTAACTGCTATCAGCGATCTATAATGCTATCTATGGTCTCACAGTATATACAAAAACCCATATCTATCAGGCGCTTGTTCAGACAATCCTTCTCTGTCACTGAAAAACTTGGCTGATGAGAGTTGTGGATCTCAAGACTGGAAATATTTTACCTATCCTGCTTCCACTGAATTCTGCGGGTCATCTGACACCTTTTCGTTTCCAATGCCCAGATGGAATGCAAGATTGTCCCCCTTAACAAATCTCTGGTTCGGCCACGATACATGCCACAACCAAGAACAGTTCATTCGTGAAGCAAATCAAGTTTACATTCTAAGTGATGTAGTAAAACTCTGGATTCATCAAGTAGTTTCAAATAGTCTGTACGTGTGGCGGTAAGACTTAGCGCCCTGCCATACAAGCCTGAAGACCCAGGTCTGGCTGTCAGAAAATATTATTGACTGCATTTCACCTGACATCCAGCCTCCCAGCCTGTCTGAGTTCAACCTCTTAATTTGTTGTATGAAACGTGGCAAAATGAGAGCCAACTGCAATGCAAAAGAAACAAAAGATCTGATTCATCAGAGCCTTCGGGAGCCTTAAGTCCATGTGGTCGATTTCGAAGCCGCCTTGTGATCAAAATCAAATGTGGGTTCATCAGTTGAAATCAACAAAACAAACCATGAAGATGAACTAACCAAAATAACCCTTATCTTTGAGTGGCCTCTGGGTCTTGACAAGTGGTGATGCCTATGTAAAAAAAAAAAAAAAAAAAAATTTTGAATGAATCTCAAAAATGAAACTAGCAATTTTTTTTTTTTTTTTTTTTTTCTTAACATTAATCTTGCTTGTAATTTTGTAATGGTTATCACCCTCATTAGGTTGAGCCGGCTTTCTCCTGCACAAATACAGGCTATCATCAAAATCAAAGATGAGTTCATCGATTGAAATCGACAAAAAGAGTAGAAAGTGGATTTTGGGTTTACCTTCAGCAGCCTTGTAACTCTTGCTTCCCTTATTTTGTTCTTTTAGTCCTCATATTCTGTTACAAAAAGGAAAGAATTGTTATTTTCTGGGATGGAATCTATTTTATTTAACACTTATCATTTTTGCAAGTTTTTGACTTGTAAGAATTTTTTTTTTTTTTTTCGTTCCTTACATCAAGTGGTTAGGTTTGGTTGTTTTATGGCACATCAACACTTTTTCGGGTCATTTAATGCCGAATCCAGTTATTTTTGGAAATATTATTCGATGTTGCATCCAGTTATTTTGTAGAAGGTTTTTATTTTTCAAGCTCTTTGTATCTTCAATCGCTAGTTTGTTGTGTTTGGTTTAGTTGTTTAATAGTGGATTTTATTGTTTGTGTTCGCTGTCCTGCAGAACATGAATGAGTTTTGCAATGGGAGAGGGAAAAGGGTTACAGTATTAATGTTTGGTACATTTTAAGTTAGGAAACCAGTCAGGAAGTAGGAGAGATAGAAAGAGAAAGGGGAAATGGGAAGAAGAAAAAGGGAGAAAAGGTGGATTGTTGTTTTTGCTTTTGGTTTTGCAGAACATAATTAAGTTTTGCAAAAGGAAGAAAAACAAAAACAAACAATGTTAGATGCATTTCGTCTCAGGAAGCCAGTATCTTCGGACAGCCTAATCTGGTAGCACCAGCTTACATCAAGTGGATTTATACCTTATTTTGAGCGATTTCTATAAAAAAAGAAAAAAGCTATGAAAACAAACTGACACAGGTTTGATAAATAAAGGTAAAAAACAAAAATGAAACTACTGTGTTAGCGACCAAGTATGCATCTTATGTGACAGATTGTATACGAATAACAAATATTTTGTCTCAACTGACCTTTTTAGTCCATTTTTAAAGTTGACATATTTATGCCCCAGTTTGGAATCAATTTCTCTGCACCTTTTGATCTAAAGATTAGTGTAATTTCTACATCCACAATAGTAAAAGGCCACATCCATTTCATAACAGATGTTTAGTGAAACGAATGACTATAAGATTGGAGAAGTACATATATAAATTACATAAGTTGACATATAATTACAGAGAAAATAGAAAACGAATAAATTACAAAAAACAACAACAAAAAAATAATGGGTTAAGGGGAGAAGCCAGATACACATTTACAACATCTGTCTGGTTGTGGACTAAGAATGTGGTTGAGTTAAAGGAGGGAAGGAGAATAGCACATTTCTTAATATTGGTGTATGAGATTCTAAAAGGAGTGGCATTAATTGCTAAGCATTATGGGAACTAAAGTTACACATTTCTAACAAGTATTTTGAATTAGCGTTTTTGACAATATCATACCAGCAGAAATGTGGTGCGTTTTTTTGTTTTTGTTTTTTTTTTAAACTTGAGGCTAAATTTTATTCAAAGAATAAACTTGCAAATACATTTTTTGTTTTAATGAGTTTTGAATGAAAGATTGCTAGCATTGCATACATGCAAGATGTGTAACTGTTATGGGGGTAAGCCGCTATACCCATTTCAGGAATACAAAGATCGTACTTCAGGATTGTCTACTTCAGGAGTGTAATGCATGGAATACTTCTTATTGATCATAGCTGTTCATTAATCTGCAAGATTACAGGTTTTTAATTTCCCCTCCTCGGCACTGAAAACAGCAAGGTTTAATGTTTGCATGCAAAATCGGAAGGTTTGGTCCAGAACACACAATATGAAAAAAAAAAAGGTGCAGAGGTAATGCCATTTTTCTTATTCCATTGATTTGAGGTTCTGCATTTGATATATTTTTGCTTGCCATGTGCAGAGGTAGACAGCCTGAGGTAGACAGATCTTGCTCCTCCTGGATTTTCCTCAGACCTCTGTTAACTGGATAGCTATGACACAACTACATTGTCACTCCTTTCTATCGTGCTGAGGAAGGGTTGAACGTTAGTGAGGTCACAGTTGAAGTCTTGTTGACACATAGTTATGTCACAGCAATTCCTAACAATGGCCATAACAGTCGCTGCCATAGCTGTTGCAGTGTGTAGATTGCTCACCGCATAAAAGCTGAAGACTTATTGGTACAAGGCAATTGACTTGAGCACGCTCCTCATCGTGTGCATTTCCGATGAAAAGTAAAAACCCCTGAATGCAGATCCATGATACAAGAACGATCATCTGGAGAAAAGAAATAATTAAAAAAAATAAAGAAAATAATTAAAGAAAAAATAATTAAAAAAAAAAAAAAAGTTGAAAGAATCCGACACCTTACGTTTAATGATGATGGCAATTTTATTCGGATCGTTTCAATTACAAATATCAATTTCAACTCTCGCTCTGACCCTTCGCTAGAAATTGCATCAGCTGATATAATTAAAATACAATCACACGCCAGCATTATAAATTATTACTATTCTACACTACCCCTCTTCAATGTTTTTGTGCGTCGTTTTAATTTTATTGCATTTGATTATGCTAATCAAACATATAAAGTAATCGAGTCAGACCCAAATAGCATTCATCAATTAGGCTTTGCTTCCAGCAAGCCAATTTTCATTTGTTATTGTTGTACCATGTTATTGGCAATATGATCCTGTTAAGACTCAGCACACGCCTTTCAATCATAGATGTGTACCTTTTCTTCCTGAGGTTCACATGGGTTGTTCTGCTCTTGAGAAATCGACTCTTCTTGGTCTATTTTATCAAATCTTTCTTGGAGTTTATATATTAGATTCTTTGCTCTTTCTGCTTCTCAAAAAGTCGGTTCTCTTTATTGCTTTAAACATTTTCTCACACTTAAGGCCATTTTCTGTCTACAAATCTATATCAGACCATGTATGTAGTATTGTTGTCATATTTGGTCTGATGAAACTCTATCCCTTTTTTTTTTTTACACAGTGGTCACCACTTATCAAGGCCCGGAAGCCACTCAGGGATAAGGGTTATTGCAATACATTACGTTAGTGTGGAGATTTGATGAAGTGTTTACTTAAAGGGGCGGTTCATTAAGAATTTGTTAACGTTGGACTTGAAGTCATCCAAGTTGTAGTCAGGTGGGAAGCGGGCAGACGGAACAGAGTTCCACAGGCGTGCAGTTCTAAGAAAGAAGCTTTGTTCATGGAATCCACGTTTTGATTTAGGCACAGATAAAGAGTGGGGGAAATTTTTCACAGTGGATTCAGCTAGTCGGGTGTTTTTCGTGAAAGATTGGCGAGGGGGGACCAGAGATTGGAGTTCAGACGAGCACCTGCCATGGAAATAACGATAAAACAAGGATAGGCTCGCAACGTCTCTTCTGTGGGAGAGAGGTTGCAGGGTAGAGAAAAGGGCATCCCCCACTAAGCCACGAAGTCTATTTTGTACTCTGTCAAGGCAGGATAGGCTGTTTTTAGCAGCTCCTGCCCAGATATGGCAGCAGTATTCCATCCTTGGACGTACTTGGCTTTTATATAGATAGAGAATTGCATCAGTAGTGAGATATCTTCTGGAGTGGTAGAAGGATCCCACCATCTTTCCAGCGACCTTGGCAACAGACTTGATGTACGTGTTCCATTTCAGAAGTTCTCGATAAGGTGCAGAAACGTATCTGTAATTTGATTTGATCTCACTCTTTCTTCTTCTCTGCAACCTCTCTTTCACGGATGTGATGTTGCGAGTCTCGGTCTTTTCTATAAAAATTATTATGGCATGTGTTCTTCAGAATTGTCTGATCTATTCCCTGTGTCCTTTGTTCCAGCTCGTTTGACTCGTTGGTCTAGCGGTCTCTATCAATTCGCTGTTTTGATACCTTATTTTAATACAGCTTCCTATTTCAGTGGCTTCTTTCCAAGAACCACAGGCTTGTAGAACTCTCTTCCTGCTGACAGTTTTCATCCTACCTATCACTTTAGTCTTTTCAAGACTAAGGTCAAAAGACATCTCCTGTCTTCTCCTCATATCAAGTGGAATCACGCCTTGTCTTGAGCAATTTCTGACATGGACAATGAATATGAAACATTTTTAACTAATAATCTAAAACTCAGCAAAAGTAATAACTCGAATATAAATTTCACTTGTCTGTTTAAATGTATGTATGTACGTTTTTATGTCTGCCTAAAACTTTCGACAGAGGCGACAGATTTTCACGAGATCAGTATCATTTTGAAGCCGACCCTTTGGACGACAAATATCGAAAAATTGGCCAAAAACATTAATTCCTTCACCTTCAACTGGGCACTTTTCTATAAGAAGGGCTCGCTTTTTTTTTTTTTTTTTTTTTGCCAATATGTTCAAAAGTAATCTATTCTTTTTGATTGACTAGCCTTAATTTAAACCTTTGCCACTTCCAGTTTGGTGATGGATGCATCAAAGACGTCAGTTTTTTTTTTGTTTTTTTTTCACGTTCTTTTCCTCCTTTGCGGTACGGGTTTGAACCTACCTGCCTGCCTGCCTACTACCACTTTTTTTTTTTTTTTTTGCTCAACACACATCTCCAAACACCCGAGGAACGCTGACCACCCAGGCTAATAACTCACAAAAAAAAAAAAAAATTGTCTACCTTACAACTAAAATTTTATTTCTTTTTCCATATAAATTAAAAAAAAAAAAAACTGTACAAACAAATAAAATGAAAAACCAAAATGACTTCACTGCATACCAGGCATTGCCAGGTAGGTACAGCGAGTGATAATGATAATTAGGCTCTCGCTTCCACCCCTTAGTTATTATGGCTGTTACGTTGTCAATATGCATGCATTAAATTAAAAGGAAGTAATTCATCCAGACTACAGGGGTCACCTTTTTGATTCCCCCATATAATCTAGGTAGCGTATCATTATGTATCTGGAGTTTTGTTGTATTTCCTTTCTCATTTTTGTTGCTTTTTACAACAGTTGTAAAAGTTATTGCTACTAACAGCACAACATCATTTGGGGTTTAACAATAATTTCTGAATAGTGGGGGTGTTGGATTGTGGGGTTGTATTTAACAAGTGTATATACGTGCGTTCATGCACATCCAGTCTATATGAATACACATGTGCATGAAACCAGTGCTCATGTATTGTCTAGTGGTTAGAAATGTTAGTTGTGGGTGTGCGTGTGTGAGTGTTTACATATATTCAGAGTTCACGTAACGTGGAGAAATAACAAATATTAGTTCGGGACAGGTTCAACAAACATGACAGATAAGCACACAATGGCCGTTTGATAACGGACTACTAACCTTAGGTTGTGGCTCTCTTCGTATCTTAGACACTGCAAGAAAACATTTCAATTCCACGACTGACAAAAATCAATCTCCTCTCGTGAACGGCTCCCTCATTCTGCCTCTCTTTACTTGTATCTCTAGTCTATATCAAAACCTACTCTTTCTTTGTTACCAGGTCAATTCCATTGTTTATTGTTTAGAAAATTGCAATCCTAAATCTATTTTATTACATAAATATCTCTGTAATATTTTATTGTTTATAAAGTTAAAATTCCTCCATTATATTTTTAACATAAATATTTTAGCTAAACATTCCTTTCTTTTAATACATTCTCTCTGCATATCCTTTTCTACATCAACAGTTAACAAATTAATAATTCAGACCATTAGCATTGCCTGCCACAACATAACACAGATACTACACTGTGATCATAGCCAAAAGGCCCAACATAACAGGTACTCTTCTTTTAGTATATGTATACTTATCCCATAAGAGAATAGGAGCTGCTGTTTTAAAACCGACTGCTTGTTCCTGTGGTTCAGACAAAAAAGAAGAATATTCCTAACACATAGTTTTAACTTGATTTCTTCTTACTTTCAATAGAATTTTCGCTACTCTAATCTTGTGCAGACTGTAACCTTATGTTGGAAATATCGTTTTCACCCAGTAGTTGTATGAATACAACTTTATTTAAACAATAAGCAGACAACAACTAACTTTTTTTTCAAAGTTAATTTAATCAGAAAAAAGTTTTAGAAATTTATCAACCAAAATCTGTAGAAGATTGTGTTTTTATTTAATGGAAAATTTTTTTGATCGAAAAACTTACAAATAACTTTATACAAAAATAAAAATGCATATTTTACTTTTCTATTAATAAAATTATGAGACAACTTCATGTGTGTCTGTGTGTGTGTTATTTCTTGTTCCAACGTAGCTTTAATAATTACAAATTAGATTAGTATCTTCCTTTTACTATTATTTTATTCCAAGCTTCATGAATATTCACTGTTTTCACTCTGCTCACACACAAGACTCACAATACACAGCCACTTTTATCTCTCATTGCATTCATTACATAATCAGAAAATTTCTCTCTCTCTCTCTCTCTCCATCAGCTAATTAAAATCATTCTGAGAGCATAACAACTCATTAAAAATTAATGCCAGTTTTTCTTTTAAACCATTTTATGCTTTTCCTTTGTTCCATGAATCAGATCTTTTGCGCCAACTTCATGTGGAAGTTGTGTCTACTGCTTTTGAATGGATTTTTTTCGTTACAATCCACTTTATATATGAAAACACAAAATGGTACATGTGTGTGTGTATATATATATATATATATATATATATATACATATTTTTGCCTGTTTTTAACAGGCAAAAGTTATAGCCCGTTGACCTAGAATGAGCCCTTTTGTAAAATTTATGGTTAAATTTGTGTTCATTTTTGCGTTAAATACTAATTCCATTAATCCCTAACTGAGCATTGAACAAGTACCATAGTACTTAGTTCGCGGCATCTTAGCTTAACAAAATCCATACAAAATTTCAACCAG
>NC_136508.1:92841361-92893861 GCF_053919585.1 Euprymna scolopes | reverse complement strand
CAAGATGGATCTGTCAACTAGCCACCTCTTTCATGCAATTTAACTCCATCATATTATTTTCTTTGGGGATACGTAAAGTTTCAGGTCTACACTAATAAACCAGACACAATAGATCACTTGGAAGGCAACATTTGACACGCTATTGCCAAAATACAGTCTAATTTAATGCGTAGAGTTTTGAAAATTGGACCTCTATATTACATTATATTTGTGGGGGTCAGATGCCCGAAATTGTATTTAAATCATGAATGCCAAAAATTAATCTTTGGAATAAAACGCATATTTATATAATAAAAATATTTTTCTGTGATTCATTTTAATTTAAAGTTTGCTGTCTTTTAAACAAAAACACACACACACACACACATATATAATATAAAGCTGAACATCTGTGTGTGTGTCTGGTCACGAATAGGCTCCTATATGGTTGACTATTATAGAAAACTGATCACATATAATGATAGAAGATGTATTGAGACACAGGAATGGGTATGTCTGATCTGGCATAATGACAATTCATTAAAATTGTGGGGTCTGTATACGCGCCTGGTCCACAAAGTATGGAACTAAAATTTTTTTTAAAAAAACGTGTTTTTGATATAGATGTATATAAAAATACTTTGATATAGATGTTCATAAGAATACTTTGATAAGTATGTTTTAACTTAAATAGGGATGGTATAATAAAATTGTGGGGTCTGCGTTCGTGCCTGGCCTCCATAGAATGGAAAGAGACACAAACTTTAATAAAGACTTTTCCTATCTATCTGTGTAAGTATACTTTGATAATTATGTTTCAGTTTGAAGAAATATGGTATGATAAAATTATGGGGTGTTCGTTCCCGCCTGACCTCCATAGAATGGAAATATGTCGCAAAGTTTAACAAGTTTTTTTAATATAGATCCACAGAATATTGTGATAAGTGTCTCAATGTGAACAGGTATGGTATAATAAATTATGGGGTTTATGTATTTTATTTTTACTTTCATCATATTTTGCTTTAGTTTTGATACCCCCAAATTCGAAGCTATCTCTTTACAATCCTTCCTTTTCATAACCTATCATACTTTCATAAATCAGAGTCCATTTTCTGTAGGCTGTTTTTGAACCTAGTCAATGACGGGTACTTTTGCTAGTATATATATATATATATATATATACTAGCTAAAGTAACTCCTTCATTGCTAAAGTATTGAAATTTAATACAAATGACGTTTCCAAACTTAATAATACTAGAAGAAAATAATAGATTATTGTGTGTGTG
Organism: Euprymna scolopes; assembly: GCF_053919585.1. Classification (NCBI taxonomy): domain Eukaryota; kingdom Metazoa; phylum Mollusca; class Cephalopoda; order Sepiida; family Sepiolidae; genus Euprymna; species Euprymna scolopes. Next base: position 92,892,596 of record NC_136508.1, on the reverse strand, counting down.
TGTATACATATATATACTCATCCACATACAGTACTGTTTCACTGTATCACAGCTTATCAGTGCGGCCAGACTAGCAACTATCACAAACCAGGATTGAAACTCAACCGCCTATATGACAGTTGGCGCTTCTAACCGTTACGCTATTTTGCTGCTGCTAAGATGGGTATGTGAAAATACAGTGCTTAAACATTGTCCAAACGCCTAAGTTCCATTTGTTTACACAAAGACCATTGTATTTTATGCTAGTGGCAGTTTATTTCACTCCTCAATGTACTTAACCCAAATGGAGAAGTTTAAAATTATGTACTAGACACTATACTATGACGTGTGGGATAGGCAGAATTTAATTATTTAAGAGAACGGCTTCACAACTATGTTTTAGTCTGTAAGGAAGCTATCCTGTGATATTGTGTTCCACAGATGGCAAGTTCTTGGAAAGAAACTGTTCTCTTTGATTTTAGCTACACAGAGAAAGAAAGGTAAGTTCTTTTCAATGGTGGTAGCTAGATGAGTTTTTGCTGTGAATCTTTTACAGACGGGAACTAAAGATGGTCACTCAGATGAGCAACCACTATAGAAATAAGAATACAGCAGAGAAAGACTGTTGTTATACTTTAAAATGATTCTACCCCCCCCCCAAAAGCATTGTTTTTGTTTTTTTAATTCTTATTTTGTACTTTTTTTATTTTTGTCATCTCTTTACACAAGTTATTTTGAAAAAATAAAAAAAGTTAATTGAAAAAAACATCTTATATTTAAAAAAAAACAAAAAAATTTTTTTTTAGAATTAAATAAGTGATTGCTTGAGGTGTTTACAACTGGGTGGTCATTGATTTGATTCATGTAATTTCCTTTTTTATGTGACGAGGAAGAAGGAAGGGTCCTGGTTGAGCATTCAACCTCTCTCCTCATCCCTCCAAAATTTTTGTTGTAGCTATTCAAAATCAAATAGATTATTTTCATCTGCATGGCATTTTTGTAGGCATTGACATGATCCCAGGCGCTGGCTACAGTGGTGAGTACACAGTTATCCTTTGTGTGCCTCCCCTCCCCCTCTAACCATTGCCTATGTACTAATAAATATTTGGAAATGTGCACGCACGCACACACACACACACCTAATCAGCTTGACACATTTTTGCATTACATGTGTGTGTGTATATATATATATATATATATATATATATATATATATATACACACACACACATAATTAAAAGGGACTTATCTTAACACCGTACTGCAGTTTTGTAGTATATCTAATTATCAAAATTGTACATGATATTATATAGCATAGTAACGGGAAAAGGCTGAGATGATGGTCAAAACACAGGTGGCTGGATACGTTAGAATAATGTCTCATGACTACTTCATCCCGACCCAGCCTTTGACCGTGTATGGATGAGAAAAAAGTTCAGTGCGGACTTTATGGAATAAACATGGAATGTTCCAGACTTAAAACGCACGTTGAACAATTTTCAAGTTATCTCCCTCTACCAGTGTATAGCAAACGGTGAGAATAGACTCTTCAATTTTAGAGTACATATTTAATCAGGTTAACATATTTTGCATTACATGATTATATATAACAATAATAAATAATTAAAGGGGACTTATTTTAACACTTTATTGCAGTTTCATTGTATATCCAATGATAAGTGTATGCGTCCTCATATTAATGTAGTTTCGTCGACAGAAACAGGTGTTTGTCTCTTTTGTTGATGTGTTGTATTTGTCACTCTGTAGAAATGTTACTTTTTCTTTTGAATGGCAATAATAAAAAGCAATTAAAAAGAACATCAATTAACTCCATAATTTACTCTGGGATTTGATTTACTTCTTGCAGTAATTTACTGTATAAACTGTATCCTCTCAACCAACCCTGGTAGAGTGATGAAAGCCTTGAAAAATGTGTACGATCATTTCGATTCTTGACTTCTAAGAGTTAAAGGCTTTCTTGCTTTTCTGCCACATATTTTCTGTAACCTGTCAGTCTAACTGACTTGATCTCTAGTGAAAATTAAAAAAAAAATGTTCATCTTTCTTTCTCTCTCTTTCTCTCCCTCTCTCTCACACACACACTCTCTCTCACACACACACTCTCTCTCACACACACACTCTCTCTCTCTCATTAACATGTAGTCATCTCACTGTAGTGTTGATAGTAGGACTTGTAAAGATGTTCTTATCTTCTTTTTCTCCTCTAGGTTGTAATAATCGATTCAATTAAAAAAGTAACAAGTAATTCCATTATTAACTCTGGAATTTAGTTTTACTTTCAAACTAATCTTTACATCTTGATTGACGACATCTTCCCCTTCAAAACTTTGTAAGATGATGGAGGCCCTGAAAACAACGCCCACTCACTCTAATACCAAACTTCCCGGAGACAAGACCTCTCGCTTTTCTACCATGACAGAACTTCCAATATGTACAATTCCAACTCCTAAATTGACCTCCATCTTTTTGTTTAAACTAACCTCACGTGGAATTTTCCATTTTATACGTATCTGGATATTGCTGCACTTCTAGACTTGAATGTAAATTCAAATATATAAACAAATGGGTAACACCTGGTGTGATATTAACCCTGGATGGTCTGTACAGACTTCCTCCAAAGGAAGAAGTTTACAAGGAATGTAAAATTCACAAGTGATCCTCAGCCATATGTATATCCTAGTAATGGGAAGATGATATATAGCGCACAGCATTCTGAAATGGTGATCTACTGTGAACCTGGAGTGATACTCTGTATAGCCCTGGGTGGGCTATGCCAGCTTTATACATTTGAATACAAATTCAAAATTTGAATTCAAATGCATGAACATCTATAGAACGTTAATATAATATTCAATAATAAACGTGACTTGTTATAAAAGCTTTATATAAAATTGCAGAGGTTTTAAGTTGATAGTCTGGCTAGTTTGAGATTGCATTCAAATGTATGCATATGTGTTGGATAGAAATGTACTTCTAACAATTGGATTAACTGTAAAACTGCAATAAAATGTTAAGGGAAGTTCGTTTTATGTATTTCTTATTGTTTCTACATTAGAAAACGGTTGGATAATATCGGACAAAATATAGAAATAAATGGAAAAAGTTGATAAACCAAATAATACACCCAACTCATTCTTTTTCTTTTTTTTTTGGTGTTCGTTATTTGTGTAAAATTTTCAAAATAAAACGTTTTTATTTATTTATGATTCATTTTGATAGTAAAGAAGAAATAAAAAAAAATTAACATTTTTATTTGATTGTATTATGATTTGCTTTTTTCGTTTATTTTTATATGCACACACACACACACTTGTAAAAAAGGAAAAACCAAATTATATATTCATCAACATTTTGTCTTTATATCGAGACTTTCTCAAGATGATTGATTTGAAGAAATAACATGCAAGTAAAAATTTATCATTTTGAGAAAATCTTGAAATGAAAAGGAAACGTTAATGAATATATCAGTAATTTTTTTTTTTAATAGATTTTCCTTTTCTATCATGAAATATTATTTCCATGATTTTCATCATCACACACACACACACACACACACACATTGCACATGTTTTTGGTTTTTTTTTTTTCGGATGTTTCAAGTGTTGCAATTCTTGGAAATATTGTGTTGCATCTTGTAATCTAAAATAACTTTTTTTCTTGAGAAAGTCTTGAAATAAAGACAAAAAATTTTCAATAAAATCCTAAAAAGCATGTTACAGAAACATTGCTTAAGGTAGTATGGACGTGTATGTAGGATGGATTAGGCTCATATCCCAAAGCATTTTCTTTACAAAATCTTTGTGAATGAAAGAGACCCCCCTCATAAAGTTGTGATACAAGGACTTTTTAAAGATCTCTCTTGAAATCTGTGGCATTCTGAACATTAATTGGGAACAGCAGGAGTTGAATAGAACAGCGTGGAGACAACAAATCAATACTTGGTGTGTTTATAAATATGGTAGAATATGCATTGAGCAGGGAAAACTTAAGAGAGGGATGTTAGGAAAGGAGCTTAAGAAATGACAAATAGTTACAGTACTTCATAATTTGGTCTGTTGGGACTCTGGTAAAGTATGCCTGGACAAAGCAGGACTTAGAAGTTAAAATTGTAGTCATCTTCAAAAAGAGATAACAATCTGAAACCTATGCGGTGAAGAATGCTAATCTGCACCAGGTTTGAAACTACACAAGAGAATCCACAAAAAATAAAACCCTTGTATAGAACAGTATGTCTGCAAGTACTGTGCCAGAGAGTAAGAGTCTGGCAGGTTTTGAAAGCTATATTCGGTATGCTAATGTATTGTTTGTCAGAAGAAATTGAGTTTGAAATTTAAAAAAAAAAAATAATAACCAAATCCAAAATTTATCTTATGTTCACTATCTTTCTCTCTTTTTTTTTGCTCTTGTGATAAAACAAAAACTGTTAGTCATGCGTCATTAAAACCTGTTTTCATCTGCACCTTCAGGATGTTATCTCTTTGTAAAAATGATCACTTAGTTTCAACTATAGATATAATGTGCATTTCGTCCTTGAAATGACAAGGCAGGAAGGGGTGTAATTAAAGTGACCCCAAAAATCTGTAATTTTTTTTTTTTTTTTTTTTCATAAATATTTTTTTATATTAAAATGAATTTCTGAACAAATATTAAAAATTTCATTAAGATCAGGTAATTCTTTGATTTCTTGATTTCTTTTTTCATTTTAGAGTGTAAAGGATAAGTTGAATGAGTGGGTGTAAAAAGTGTGAGTATATTTGAAGGAGTTTTATTTGGTGCAACTTTACTATGGTGTATCTTTGAAAAAATGCATTTCATAGAAAAACATTATTACGTACTTAAAGTGTCATGGCGAAATTAGTATAAATTCCAAAAATTATGAAAAATGGTTCAGTAGAAAAATAATTATAGGTAAAAACAGAATTTTTCATAGTTGCAGTTTCACTGTAAATTCTCGAAATCGGGGGAAGATAACTACTTTCAAGTTGGCCATCTTGCTTATTCTTGATAATACTACACGCTTTTTTTTTTTCTGAAAATTAGCTCTAGCCTGTCTTCTACTGGACAATGTTTTGTAAATTTTGTAAATTATACTAAATTCAACATGACATGTAAGTACGTAATAATGTTTTTCCATGGAATGCCTTTGTTCAAAAATACATGGTTGGGTTGGACGGCAAACTATAGTAAAGTTGCACCTTTTATTCTACTACCATCTATAAAGGGATTGAGTCTGTAAGAATAATAGCCACTTAAGAAAAAAGTGAACAAAGGTAAGTAATTCACTTTCAAAAAGCATAAAGGGAAATTGAAGAGTTCTTTTCTTTTTTATCACATATTGGTATTCATTTAAAAAAAAAAAAAAAAAAAAAAAGATCAGTTACTTTTATTTCACGTCCTTAGAATTTGTTGATGGAAATATTATTGCAAATTTAAATGTGACAGACAGACAGATGGGTGGATAGACGAACAGTGCCTCTCAATGAGATGTTAGGACACCTCTATATATATATAAAAGGCAAAATGTGCGTGATCATTTTATGTATGTATTGAAAAGGCTTTTTTTGCCGGCGGGGGGGGGGGTTACTATCGCTTAGAACTGTTTATATACCCCCTAGATAATATGTACGATTTGCGAACGCGGGTCGCCTCTAGATTTATTTACGTCGATTTTTACAAAATTATTGCTATTTCAGCCCGTCTTGTGTTCGTTCAGCTTTTTCGTATAAAAAGCGAAACTAATTCAAAGCTAAGGCATTGTTCCCAGCAATCGCAGCGGGAAACGTCCAGGAGCAATCAGCTTTGATCAATGTGGGGCCAAACTCCTTATATCAGACAATTGTTATTCAATCTGGATAATGGGGGGAGCTGGTTTCCCCCTCCCCAACATCTTGGGGAAAAAGCCAGTCAAAGTTGGGTAAACAAACCCAAAAACTACCCCGCAGCAAAAGTTAACTGCACGACTTCTATTTGACCTCATTAATGAGGTCAAATAGAAGCAGCAGAGTTAACATTTATTACGGCCACGTGTCAATTCGGTTTTTAATACTTAAATAAATTCAAACGTGTTTCTGTTAGTATTTCACAGTGGCCCAATGGTTAAGGTCGCATGTTTTTTTTTTCACACTTTAATTTCCAACTTTGCCTCAAGGGTTCGGGTTCGGGTTCGGGTTCGATCCTCATACTTACCAAAACTTTTTTTTTTAACCCCCCCCCCCCGCCCTCCGGCGGTTTGATTTACCCAAAACCACACACACCTCCAAAAATCCGGGCAACGCCGGGTACCCTCCCCCCTCAGTCTATAATATAAAGGGCAAAAATCTGTGTTTGTATTTGTATGTCTGCTAAAGACTTTTGACAGATGCATCGGAATGTGATGAAATTAGTATCGTTTTAAACCTCGAACTTTCGGACGACAGATATTGAAAAATTGGCCCAAAACATTAATTCCTTTACCCTCAATTGGGCAATTTTCTACAAGGAGGGGTCGCTTCTTTCACAGATATTTTCACCAGCCATCCCCTCTTTTCGATTGACTAGCCCTAATTTTGACATTCGCCACTTCCGATTTTGCGATGGACGCAACGGCAAAGACGTTACTTTTTTTTTTTTTTTTTCCCCCACGTTCTTTCCCTCCTTCACAGTACGGGTTTGAGCCTGGCTGCCTACTCTCACTTTTTTTTTTTCAACACATACCTCTAAAAACCTTGGTCATGCCGGGCACCCAGGCTAGTCTAAAATAAAAGAAAAAAAATCACATTTATTGATAAGAAATTAAACATGCTTTTTTAATCCTCAGAATCTAGGGAGTTTGGGGTCAGGGTTGGTACATATGTAGCGTCTGTTCACCTACTGATTAACAGCTGCTGCGACTTTGCTTTCAAAATATAGTTTAGCATTTTATGGTGGATTATATTTGCATGGAATCAATATTTTGTATTTTGTGGTGACATTATTTGTCGCACAATGTACCAGATGGTCGGGAAACAAATTAAAATTTAGTATCACTGTCATTTATTTTCACTTATTACTTGGGGTCGAGTTTACAATAGTGTATGGTGCCATGTAACATGAAAGTGAATGCTCGGCTCCCACTAGCTTGGGTCTTTCTGATGATGTAGGGAAATGGCATGGGTATAATTCGGTGGAATTGTGATATGTATCCTACAGCAGTTCAAACTCCTTGCTATTGAGGCTTGGTTAAAGATGACCTTAATCGATGACATATTGCCACTAATGTAAATGATGGTGCTGTAAAGAAAGTTGCTTGATGCCGCCATGGCAAACTGGCAACCCACATTTCATGTGGAAGGGACCCACATAAAAGAAAAAGAAAAGATCACCAAATATAAGTAAATGATGCAGATTTAAAACTGGGGATTTTGTTCTTTTTATGTTATGATCTTTTAAACTTGACCCTTCACATGAAAAATGTCACAATGAAAACTGGAACCCAATTGAATAAAATAACAGCACATTTATCGGTAATGCATATTTATGTATATATAAAGTGATCATATCTATCTGTATGAGTAACGGTCTCTACCAAACTCCTCTGTCAATAATATTTACTCTGCAAACTTGAAACTTGATATATAGAGGATTTGGATCCGTGGAATGAACTCAATTTAGTTTTAGCTGGTAAAAATAGCTACTAAAGGGTCAAAATTGAAAAATTTGAACTTGACAGGTCTAAGTCGATGTAAAGTGCTCCTTTGTATCTTTTAAACTTTTTTTTATATGCATATGGACTTAGATGAGACATGAATAAAGCTGAAGAGCTGCACATTTTGGTTTCAATGCTAACCACTAATATATATTGGGTACAATATAATAATCAATAGAGTATTGGCTCTATAATGATTAATATGAAATCTGCATAAATTATCATATTTAAGTGTATTTTATGACCGGGCAATGCCAGGCGGCTTGATAGTAGATTTATAAAGCTATTTTTGTGGTTTACATCTATAATTTTTAGATAAGAAGCTGGAGTACAGATAACTGATAAACAACATGATCTTTGAACCAGTCCTTTACAAAGTTCAAAATTAATTTTTGAAATTTCCGTAACTTTAGCAACCGTTTGAATTGCCGATTCTAAATCATTTCCCAGAAATCATGACTTCCTAATTTCTGTGCTTCAATGTGTTTTCTGGTGGTTTCAATATATTCTCTCTTAGTTGTTGCTACTTCTTTCTTACAATTACTTCTAGCTTCTATAAACTTTTGTCTGTTTTTACTGGACTTATGCTGGATAAATCTGCGGTATGCATGTTGCCTCTAAGCAATGGCAGCTGCGCATGTAGAAGTAAACTATTGGAAAGAGTGGAGTTTGCTATAGAACTTTTGTGTAGGAACATGTACTTCAATTGCTGCTTTGAACCATTCAGTAGTCTCATTTGCGCACTGTTTCGCAGGAAGAGAAAAGATATTTTCCCATGGGGCATCTCTGATGTGATCTCTAATGGCATCCCAGTCAGCCTTATTGTAGTACGTTGTTGTTTTGAGCAATGGCTCTTCATCTTGGGGTCGAGAGTTTAGAGTGATGTCTATCATTATCACAGCATCATTAGCATTACCGAGTGGGCAATGAGCATTTATTACACAATCCTCAGGAACTGTTGTCAGAAATAGATCCAGAAGTGAGGCTTGCTGGTCCTGATAATCTAGAAGGGTCAGGAATGTTACTGTGTTAAGGAATGGGATATAGAAAAATTATGGATCATGCTACCAGCTGTGTCTGTGTAGTTAGAGAAGCCAAGCCAATTATTGTGGTAGCTATTGAAGTCACCAAATACATGTATTTGGACATTAGTGTCAAGGGAGAGTGCTACGTCTATGCTGTGAGAGACATGATTGATTAGAGTACAGTCTTAGGCCAAGGAGGGAGAACAATAAACAAAATACAGGTAGCTAAAGCTATGTTGTAGAGTTTGTTTAAAGCACATGAAGGCCTGGTCATCTGATTCTAGTTTAGATTCTCTAGACATGGGGAGGGTGTTACGAATATAGACTCCAAGTCCGTCTGTGCATGTGTCTGTCAGTCCTTACAACAAAGTGGAAGATAGCCAGACATGTTAAAGATGTTAGAGGAAATAGAAGAGAGTAAGTTAGTTTCACTAAGTGCTAAGATATCTGGAGAGTTTGCTAGGAGAAATGATTCTACATCATCTAAGTTAGTTTTAAGTCTGTATTTGTAAATGCAAGCCTCAAGGGAGGAGGCGAATCGTTTTTCAAGTGTGTGTCTGGTTTGAACGTTATTTGAATAGAGCTGTCATTTCATTTTTTTTTTTTTTTTTTTTGTAGTTTCAGTTTAGGGTGAGAGGTGCTAGACAAAGCAGATGTGCATAGTCATCATTATGCAAAACAAGTAGATCAGCCGATTCCTCATCCACAGGAATGTTGCCTTGGGAATGCCCACCAGAGATTAGTGCCAGGTCTCTTTCCATGCACAGTATGGCACTATAAACACCCCGATATTATGTGACTGATGATAGAGCAGCCACTACCAAAGAGTTAGGGCTCCTGTACTGTCAGTCAGACTGGTACCCTCAAACCTGTCAGACAAGAGTGACTCCTCACCTAAAAAATGTTGTAATAATAAAGACTAGAAGCCAAAATAACGATTAAAATAACATAAAACGTATTATTTAGATTCTTCGGACTACTGTTCTTGTTCTTGTGTGTTATTTTCACAACATTTCAGTCGATGTAACCTCCGACTTTCTTCAGATGTATGGTGTCAAATTTATGAATCTTTCTGTGCTTGTTTGAACATCTTAATGCAGATAAACGATGATACCTTCTGAAAAAAAGGATTTGATATGAAGGGTCTGGGAAAAGGACGAGAGAATTAAACAAAGAACTAAAGGTTGTTGGATACTTTAGAATGCAGGATCAAGACAACCTGACTTGTTCCTGACCAAGTTTTTGACCATGTATAATGAAGTATGTATAGTGACCAATTTTTCAAACGTTAAACATTAATAATCTATCTATATATCTATAAAAGTGAACGTGTCTGTGTGTCTGTCTGTGTACATTTCCCTACGCAATAACTCTGTCAATTTTTAGTCTACAGACTCGAAATTTGATATACAGGGTACTGAGATTTGAGAAAATTTATGTGATTGGTTTTCAGCCAGAAATTTGGTTGTTAAGGGGTCAAAGTTCAACGATTTGACCTTTGAGAACTCTACCAAACTCCTCCGACAATTTTGGGTCTAAATACTTGAAATTTTAGATATAGGTTCCTTAGACATCTTAATAACATGATTTGAGCCCAAAATTTTAGATATAGGTTCCTTAGACAAACTTAATAACATGATTTGAGCCTAAAACAAATGTTAAGGGGTCATGATAGGGGTCAAAGTTAAAAAAATTTACCGTTTTTTTGTTTTGTTTTTTTTGCTCAACATACACCTCCAAACACCCGGGCAATGCCAGGCACATCTATAAAAGTGAAATTGCCTGTCTGTGTGTGTGTGTGTGCGTCTGTGTGTGTACATTTCCCTACCAAACTACTCTGTCAATTTTCAGTTTGTAGACTCGAAATTTGATTAAGGGGTATTGAAATTTGGGAAAATCTTTTTAATTGGTTTTCGGCCAGAAATTTGACTGTCAAACGATTTATCCTTTGACACCTTTGCCAAACTCCTCTGCCAATTTTGGGTCTAAACACTTGAAATTTTAGATGTAGGTTACTTAGACATGTATCAAACTTTTTGATTTGATTTGAGCCTAAAATAATAAATGTAAAGGGGTTAAAATTGGGGTCAAAGTTTAAAAATATTTGACCCCTGCAGTCTCTACTAAATTACTCGGCCAAATTTTGATCTAAACATTTAAAATTTTACATAAAGTGTATTCAGACACAGGGCAAGCTTTGTAATTAGTTTTTGGCTGAAAATTTGGCTGCCAAGGGGTCAAAGTTCAAAAGATTTTACCTTTGCAGTCTCTAGCAAACTATTCAGCCAATTTTGGGTCTAAACATTTAAAATTTTACATAAAGGGTATTCAGACATGCAGCAAGCTTTTTAGTCGGTTTTTGGGTGAAGATTTGGCTACCAAGAGGTCAAAGTTGAAAGAGTTGACCTTTGCAGACTCTACCAAACTCCTCTGCCAAATTTGTGTCTAAACACTTGAAATCTTCGATGTAGGTTACCTGGACATGAGTCAAACGTTATTATATATATACATATGCACATAAAGTTATGAACAATACATAAGGCCCGAGTAAAGCCGAACTGAACTGCTAGAGATTTATATTTTGTGGGGTGTCTATTTAATTTTGTCATGTGTGTATGCATAGAAATTAACGCATAAAAAAACATTTTAGCACGTTAAAAACTGCAAAAGTTATCGCCCATCGAATTAGAATGAATGCTTTGTGTCAAATTAATGGTTGATGAATATGATTAATTTATGCTCAATTTTTGCATTACATACTAATCCCTATTAATCCTTAACTGTGCATCGAATGGATATTATAATACTTAGTTCACTACATCTTATAAAGATCCATACAAAATTTCATCAAGATCGACCCAGTAGTTTCTGAGAAAGAGTGGAATGGATAGACAGACTAAGAGAAATCTAATATAAACAATAATAATCTAGTTTTCATAAATGCTTAGTTCATCGAGATTAGATAAAGTATTTTCCTTTTATCTTAGGATTAACACAAACTGCTTTAAACATGTTTAGAGATAAACACATTTTATAATTATATAAAAAAAAGACTTTATATCCTGTTAAGACCAGCAAAAGTTATAGTTCATTGAATCAAAATGAATGCTTTATGCCAAATTGATGATTAAATATGGTTAAACTTTTCCTCATTTTTGTATTAAATGCCTATCCTTATTAATCTCCAACTGCATCGAATTCGCTACACCTTATTGTAACATTTCATCCAGATCGACTCTGCAGTTTCCAAGAAAAAGTAGAACGGATAGACAGACAGACAAAGAGAAATATAAATAATATTTATTTTTTTTTTATAAAAGCATAATTCTTTGAGTTTAGAGAAATTATTTTCCTTTTATCTAACTATTAACACAAACTGCTTTAACCATTGCTGTTGCACAAAATAAACCACTTTTTCTTTTTTTCCACATATTTTTTCCTTATTTTTCCTTTTTAATTTTTTCTTCCTCATTTTTTTATTTAACTTTTTTCCAATTTAATTTTGTTCTTTTATGCATGTTACTTTTTTTGTTATGCATTTTATTCATAATTATATTAAACCTTTTTAACCATAAACTTTTTTAACATGATTTTCTTTTTTATCTTATTTTAACCTGATCCAAATATTTTTCATTTTATTTTAACCTGATCCTTTTTCATTTTATTTTCGTCATTTAAAAATACATTTTTTAAATTATTTTTTCCGTTTTCTTTTTTTTTTTTTTTAATTAAAAAAATTTTTTTTAGCGATTTAATATAATTAATTTTAAATTAATAAAAGTTGGAAATAAATAAAATGCTTTTTTTTTGTTTGAAATTATTTTGATAAATCATTATGATTTGCATTTTTTTTTTAAAAACATTTTTTCTTATCAATGGTTAACATTGATGTTTATATCTGCTAGAAATATGTATGGAAATTCCATGGCTACTTTCTTCATTAAAAAGTGAATTTTTGAAACGCATAAATACAATAAAATGAAGGAATAATCATTTAATTTCTTATAGTTTTAAATTGTAAGCATTTAATTAAACTTCAGTAAAAGAGAATCCTTAGTTTCATGTCCATTTTACATGCTGGTATGTGGTGGACAGCTTTTAGAAATTTACTTCCAAACTAACTTATCTCTGACCAGGTAATTATTCAAACTACATAAGCTGAAATTTTAAGGCAAGATATTTTTTATATGCCAGATACCTTTCTTGATGTGTACTTAGTGGTGGGAATAGGGACTAGTGTTTTTATCAAGACACCATCTCTAGGTTATTGCCTAGCAAGGCTAAAAAGTGCCTCGCCTGCCCCTGTAGTATATTTCTATGAACTAAATAGGCTATCATTTACATATAATTTATTTATAAAATATAAGCCTACAAAAATTAATCTGTAAATCATATGCGGTGCCAATATAAAATGACCTTGCAGCATTTTTGCACCAAGATAGATTGAGGAATAGGCAGTCATATTACTAAAGAAAAAGAAGTTCTTTATATATACATGGGAGGGGATTATACATACCAGTCGTTTTCTTTTCTTTCTATTATCACTGTTTCATCTAGTGGTTGCTATAGAAATGAGCTTTTTTTTAATGAAGAAAGATGACATGGTGACGTTTGCTGAGAGTTTTCTTTAAGGTTTTATTTGAAAAGAATTGACCCAGGAGAGAGAGTGTCTAATGTTCCCTTAGCTAATTACGTATTTCTTAACTTTTTAATTTAATTGAAATGAGTGATACAGATGGACAAACATCGAGGTAATACTCTGTCTATATTACATTATTGGTGGTATCTCATCCACAAAGCTTCCATAGAGATTGACTTGTAAACCTTTGTTTCTCTCAGCTTGAAAATGTGATGTTATTCATCGCCGTTGAGCACTATTTTTCTACTGTTTGAGCTGATTCTCCTATGCCTCAACTTCACATCACCCGTTTCGGGGAAGGGGACATTTCTGTTTGCAGATCTGTGTCATTAGTATGTACTCCGTGTGACCCCTATCAAAATTCACAGTCGCTGATGATTAGTCATCGCTGGTGTAGAGTTCCCAACCTGTCACACAAGGTCATTGTTATGTCGATACAAAGATAATTTTCTTTTTCTCTTCTCTTTTCAGCTACCAGTAATATTCCCCTGTCCAGTCCACAGAGCAATGGTGATTTTGTGCCCAAGGGTGGAGTTACCCAAACGGCAGCCTCCAAGATCGACACAATCCGTTCGTGGAGTTTGAATACCTACAAATGCACTCGCCAACTGTTGTCAGAAAAGTTTGGCAAGGGATCACGGACGGTCGACCTGGAGTTAGAAAGTCAGATAGAGGCCCTGCGAGACACCCAACGTAAATATTGGAACATCCTACGCCTGGCACGGACTCTCACCAACCATTTCTATTACGTGGTCCAGACCCAGAAATCACTGGGCGAATCCTTTTCAGAATTGGCGGCCAAATCACCTGATCTGCAAGAGGAATTCACTTATAATTCAGAAACGCAGAGAGCGCTCAGTAAAAATGGGGAAGTTTTACTAGGTAAGTGGCAACATTTTTATTTTTTCGCACTTATTTCTTTCACACGTCTTTGGAGTGTTTGATTATACGGCTGTTTCCCATTTCTTTAACACAAGCCTTTAGATTACCACCAAACTTTGTGAGATTGATGATAATGTATGAATATAAAGAAAGATTACTAAATCTGTTTGTAATTTCTTTTTTTTCCCAACTTATGGGGCTACTATTTCACATCGTGTCTAACTAGGGACTGTAGAGAGTTGAGCAAGGAGATATCTGTTCACATTACATTTAAACTTATGCATGTTTGTACAATGTTGAGGAAACAGGGAATTGGAAAGTCTAGCAGTCCAAGGAAATATACTATAGAGCAGAAGTGTTTCAGCATCTAGGGACCTTCAAAAGTGAAGGGGACGGGATTTTACTGCATGTCAGATTAGTAGGGGTTATGTATGTTGATAGGGACACAAGTGCTATGAGTTCATCAGAGCACATTCCATTAAAAGTACTTGTTAAAGAGACACAGGGATGTGACATTGAAGTGATGGAATAGAGGTTGGAGCTTGTCCAATAGTGCTAAACCTATTAGATTTGAGACGCTTTTTCGTACCCTGCCTAACAGTGAGAGACTAGTGTTAGATGCATCCGCCCAGATGTGGTATCCATGCATGGATGAATTGTGGCCTTGTAAAAATATAGGTTACTCTCTAGTATGAGTTGATGCATTCCAGACATTTATGCTCCTTAAATGAATGAAAGCATAAAAAATGCATCCCACCAAAATTCATAAAATATTCATAAAAAAATTCATCCCACCAAAATTCATAAAAAATGCATCCCACCAAAATTCATAAAAAATGCATCCCACCAAAATTCATAAAAAATTCATCCCACCAAAATTCATAAAAAATGCATCCCACACAAATTCATAAAAAATTCATCCCACCAAAATTCATAAAAAATGCATAAAAAATGCATCCCACCAAAATTCATAAAAAATGCATCCCACCAAAATTCGTAAAAAATGCATCCCACCAAAATTCATAAAAAATGCATAAAAAATGCATCCCACCAAAATTCATAAAAAATACATCTCACCAAAATTCATAAAAAATGCATCTCACCAAAATTCATAAAAAATGCATAAAAAATGCATCCCACCAAAATTCATAAAAAATTCATAAAAAATGCATCCCACCAAAATTCATAAAAAATGCATCTCACCAAAATTCATAAAAAATGCATCCCACCAAAATTCATAAAAAATTCATAAAAAATGCATCCCACCAAAATTCATAAAAAATGCATCTCACCAAAATTCATAAAAAATTCATAAAAAATGCATCCCACCAAAATTCATAAAAAATGCATCTCACCAAAATTCATAAAAAATGCATCTCACCAAAATTCATAAAAAATGCATCCCACCAAAATTCATAAAAAATTCATCCCACCAAAATTCATAAAAAATGCATAAAAAATGCATCCCACCAAAATTCATAAAAAATGCATCCCACCAAAATTCGTAAAAAATGCATCCCACCAAAATTCATAAAAAATGCATAAAAAATGCATCCCACCAAAATTCATAAAAAATGCATCTCACCAAAATTCATAAAAAATGCATCTCACCAAAATTCATAAAAAATGCATAAAAAATGCATCCCACCAAAATTCATAAAAAATTCATAAAAAATGCATCCCACCAAAATTCATAAAAAATGCATCTCACCAAAATTCATAAAAAATGCATCCCACCAAAATTCATAAAAAATTCATAAAAAATGCATCCCACCAAAATTCATAAAAAATGCATCTCACCAAAATTCATAAAAAATGCATCCCACCAAAATTCATAAAAAATGCATCCCACCAAAATTCATAAAAAATGCATCCCACCAAAATTCATAAAAAATGCATCCCACCAAAATTCATAAAAAATGCATCCCACCAAAATTCCAGTAAGCACTTGAACAGGTTTACTTGTACATTATTTGTTGTTGGTGAATTACTGGGTTGTTGTATGAGCATGTCCGAGTGTGCCCACTACACAGGCTGTGATCGTTAGCTTTTTGGTGTCAATCCAAACTTGTTGCTCACATCCAATGCCAGTTGCAGTGTCGTCCATGTAGTTTCAGTTAATGCTGCAACAATGTAAATTCTCAACGTACATATCTCCGACAAACTCGCTTAGCAACAAAATCTCACCCCTTCACTGTTGAGGTTTCTAAATGCTAGAAAGTTTTCTACTCTAATAGTTTCTTCCCTTGAATAACTAGACTTTGGAATTCCCTTCATGCTACCTGCTTCCATGACTGTACTGATGTGCAGAAGTTTAAATGTAATGTAAACTAACATCTTGTTAATCTTTCCTAGTCATGGTCCCAAATAGTCCCTTATGTTCAAGTGGCGATATGCCTTGTTAGGGGTGAACGTGAGTTAAAAAAAAAAAAAAAAGAAAGAATAATTCTGCTTGCTGAACTTTAACCAACCGACTTTCTTCAATCCCCTTAACTGTTTTAACATGGCAGGATAATTCCCTCTATGCCTTAAGGACTCAGATATATGCACCGATTCAGAGTCTACATACATAACATTCTCCACTTAACTAGAGAGTAGTCTAAAATCAAATAAGACCTTTACATACTTTAGAGTAGCCTTATAACACTATGGTAGTTATTTTTTCTCTATCGATCTCCCTCGAATCGGGACTGTACCCGAATTAATCCTATCTCTAACAGTGTAGATGTAGCATTTTCCTTAGCTACTAACATCTAGGTACATGTATTTGAGGATTTTGATGTCCACCACAGTAATGGCTTGACTTCTTGAGTTATACAAACACAGCTGGTAGCAGCACACACCTTTTCTCATTCCCAACCTGACTCTTAGATTGTGAAGATCAGCAAGCCTCACTTCAAGATCTATTCCTAACTATGTTACCCAGGGATTGTGTGACTAATGCCTATAGATGTTGAAATCCCTAAATGCCATTAAGCCTTCTACTCTAATAGCTTCTTTTTTTGGACTGAAGGTGAATGACAGGCTTGCAGCATTGAATTGTTGCTTGGCCGAAATACAAACTTCATTAACATAGTGTCTTACTGAGAGCCTCAAGGGGTTCAATTGGTCAGAGAGGCACATTCTGTTTTTGTTTTTTTTCAAATTCTGTTTTTTTTTAATCAGTAAACGAAGAGAAAAATTAGTTCACTAATATTTTTGTTTGCTTATTTAAAAAAAGACAAATTGAAAAAAAAAAATGTAAAAAAAAAAAAAAGAACTTCCATTTTGCAGATGACAGCTCTGGGCAAAACTTTTGTAAACACTGGGTGACAGAACTTGAAGATAACAACAAAGACTATGACTAAGAAGTTTACTAATTTGTCAAGATAAAATAACTGCCTTGACAAAGTACAAAATAGACTTCGTGGCTTAGTGGGGGATACCCTTTTCTCTTCTCTGCAACCTCCCTCCCACAGAAGAGACGTTGTGAGCCTGTCTTTGTTTTATCATTATTTCTACGGTAAGTGCTCATCTGAGCTTCAGTCTCTGGTTCCCCCTCGCCAGTCTTTCACGATGAACACCCGTCTAGCTGAAACCACTGTCAGTAATTTTCCCCACTCTTTATCTGTACCTAAATCAAAACGTAGATTCCATGAACAAAGCTTCTTAGAACTGCACGCCTGTGGAACTCTTTACCGCTTGCCTGTTTCCCACCTGACTTCAACTTGGATGTCTTCAAGTCCAACATAAACAAATTCCTGATGAACCGCCCCCTTAAGTAAGACACTTTATCAAATTTCCAATACTAACGATTACTACAACACTATCCCATTGATTACTGTACACGCAATAACCCTTATCTTCGAGTGACTTCCGGGCCTTGATAAGTGGGGACGTCCATGTAAAAAAAAAAAAAAAAAAAAAAAAACCTTATTTGTTTTTGCTAAAAGTTGTGAAAATAGATTAATCCCCAAGGTTTTCTGCACTTTGAAAGAAGTAAATAAATTATGAATTTTCTGTAAAAATAAAACTTCAAAATCCAAAATTTTTGTTTTTATCTATATATTAATACCATAGTACCTTTAACGTACGTACATGTGTCACGGTTTCCAGATTATAAATTATTCGATCGGGAGATCCTATTTATTAAAAAGGAGGATAGAAAGCGATAACATACTACGAACATTAAATTAGTAAATAGATATGATAATTTAATGTTCATAGTATGTTAACACCTATCCTTCTTTTTAATAAATAGGATCTCCCGATCACCGAAAACGCAATGTAAAATTTTAAAAAAAAAAAAAAAACGTCGCTTTGGCCGTACATGAAACTAAAATATACCTTCTTCTGGGTAGGGTCCAAGAGTAGTATCTGTTCTGTCTAAAGATGGTATGATGATATCGTAGGGTTTCTGTTCACACCGGCCGTCTATACAATGGAAATATGTCACAGATTCCTATGAGGATATTGGCAACAAACCATAATAACCAGATATATTCTGAGACTACATTAATCAGATTACTTAGATAAATACTTTTACAATTTTAACAAAAGGAATACAATAATATTGCTGGGGGTCTACATATGAAAGATACCGCTGTGGAATTTCCACAGTTCCTACTAGTTAATATTGAATTTTTAAAATTTTTCATTCAATTTTTTTTTTTGTCTCCATTCCTTTTTCATAGGTGCCATGAATTTTTTTACTTCATCAGTGAACACGCTATGCAATAAGACAATGGAGGATACGTTACTTACAGTAAAACTATATGAAACGGCAAGGTAGGTGCCCCTCTTTTTTTTTTTTTTTTTGAAAAGGGAAAAGATTAGTGAGTATGTTACTCTTTCTTGTTTGTTCAAAAGTGGAAAAGAAACCTGATGTCACTTTTAGCCAAGTTTTATTGCTTCCTATTCTCATGAAATGTTTATTTCCCAAAAGGTCACCCTGTATAAACTATTTGTGTCCCCTTGTCTAGTTTACATCCAGTTTATGGCTCCATGCTGTGTTACCTAATAGAAGATGTTAGTTAAATGGAGGAGTGATTTACAGATGAGTGGTCAAAATTTAAATCTTTAGTTAATGGTAAATGTTGAAATCACGTTAGTTTTGGAAAAAGGGAGATTTTCCTCTTTTCAGCTGACAACTCAAGTAGACAGACATGAAATGTGGCCACTTCCTGAGGAGTTCTGGTGAAGATGGTTATGCACAATATAGCTAGGTGTAAAGAGATTAGCTATCTCTTTATCTCCTTCTCTCTTGTTCTCTCAACTGCAGCACATACTTGTTTAAGTCCAGAGATCCTGCAAGCTTGTTAATTCTATAAATCGTTTGGTCTAAACAGCCATCTTTCTTTTTGGTCCATAATAACAACCTTTAACAAGGGAGATAACTCTAAAAGCCTACTTCAAAGAAATACAATCTCTAGTTCTTCTTCATTATAATAGCAAAATTCGAAAATCGAAATATTGAATTTCAAATAAAACCAATCATATATACTCAATTATCATGTCACAGTAATGAACATATCCAAAAATTATTTAAAAAAAACAATAAAGTAGAGAATTACTAATAAAAATAGTTTTCAAAGACACTTAGCAAAACAATTTTGGCCGAAGATTTTCAGAAAATAATTACCTCCCTTTTGTTACGATTCAAACTCTCTGGTTTCTTTTTTTTTTCGCAAAACTCAGTTTTTGCTAATTGTCTTTGACAAGTATTTTCATTAATAATTTTAATAATTAATTTTCTACCTTATCGTTTTTCTTTGTTTGAAATTCAATATTTCGATTTTCACTATTATAATGGAGAAGCCAATTGTTATATTTCAATACAAGGGAGAGAACTTAAGTTTGTATTATTAAAGTCTTATAAAAACTAAAGATCAGCCTTTTTTCTTTTTTTGGCTTTTGGGCCAAGATCAAAGTGTACTATCTAGTGGCCTAATTTTTTGTTTATTTCTGTTTTGGTTGTAAACTTTCAGATTGAATAAAAAAATATAGAACTCAAAGTGCAGTATCTGTTCTGATGCTGCTCTACACATTTTTGGTCTCGGTTAATGGAGGAGAAATCCTTCATGACTGATACATTTTTTATTTTTATTACTAACCAGAGTGCCCCTTTTTGGAGACCTGGTTTCCCCCTCTACATTAAAAATCGACTTTGTGTCTGACTTTACCCTCGTGGGGATGCAAGTAAACAAAAAAAAAAAAACCCACAAAAACTGAAAGCCAGTGCCTGAAAAATTGTATCCATAGAATATCAAGAACCCGAGTTTCCAACAATGACGACAAGTTTATAATAGTTCATACACTACAAAAAATAAAATAGGTACTAATGGAAACTCATGAAAAAAAAGTGTATTTAGTTTATATGTGCACTAGTTAACATACCTACCAGTTTTTAACCCATGTTTATTGGTTAGTTTGTTGGTCTGAAGATTGGCCTTCTTAGATATGCTCGTGGATATCTACATGATTTTTCTAAGTGTTGTGTATATGTCTGTAAGGGTCTGGCAGTCTGTCCATTTTAAATATATCAGTGTAACATTACTGAAGAAATAAAACCAAGAAAAAGAAGGAATGATCATCCTCGTTTTCAAAAATAATATGCTCGCCACTGGAACTTTGTTATTCAATGCAGTGTGTTTACCACTCAATCTTTATCATGTAATTAACTTTTCTACAACATTGTTTTCCATACTGATTATTAGAGAACTTGAATGCCTACTAGATACTATCCTTGACTGCCTAAGGTTTCTTTGTACAATGGTTTGTCAGGACAACCTGGCATGAGAATACTTTTCGCTACAAATAAACCCTAGCTAAATATTCAAAAGCACAAAGTATTTCCAGCCCAAATAAGATTTCAGTATGGCAAACCAAGAATGGTTTTTACA
Source organism: Euprymna scolopes (assembly GCF_053919585.1). Taxonomy (NCBI): domain Eukaryota; kingdom Metazoa; phylum Mollusca; class Cephalopoda; order Sepiida; family Sepiolidae; genus Euprymna; species Euprymna scolopes. The sequence continues at coordinate 92,871,506 of NC_136508.1, read as the reverse complement.
AGGAATGCTGCACCTTCTCCAAGTGATGCTACCTCAAGTAACAGCACAATGCTGGATACTCCACCAGACTAGTTGAATTATTGGTCCTCGACAAAAGGAGAGTAGACCTGTAAATTCACCCTTGTTCATTCGTCTGTTCATCTGCCCGCATTTTTCTCAATAACTACGCCTTGGAGTTTTTTTAAGTTTTGCTCAAACATTAAACATGATATGAGTAAAAAAAGGTAACAGAACGGATTTTCTGTTGGAGGCAGTAACTGAAGTGTTTGTCAACTGCTTGAAACGAGGATGGAGGCTGTGACGATGGCGAAGGGGGAGTAGTCTAGATAGCTGTTATGGATATCGTTGATGAGAGGCTGTTGACAGTTGGCTGCTGCTGAGTCGCCCGGGACTAGCTGCTGTTACTAGTAGTATCAAGTGAGTCGATGTTGACTGGCTGACTCCTGCTGCTGCTGGCTTAAGCTGCTAGTATTAAGTGGATCGTTCTTCGCTGACTACTGCTGCTGTTGCTGGCAGGATGAACTTCGCTGCTTGACAAGCTTGGCTGACCTGTCTGCTTGTCGAAAAAACAGTTGTATTTATACTCGTGTTGAGGACATAGTTGTAGACATAAATATTTCCCGGCGTTAATGTATCGTTTTGGTTTTGAATCTGTGTTTGTTTTTTATATTTTAATATACAGTATGGAGTCATCTGTTTGGGGTTTGTATTCATGTGTCATATCAAATCGAAGCTGAGAAAGTTGTGAATATTTTCTAGTGCGAATTAGTGCTATTACAGTGTTCTATGGGGTAATTATTTGTGTTTATATACTGCGAGAGGTGCATTGGCTGTGATGTTTGTGTTTTGAATTTTGATTTTTCTTTCTATGGACGGCTTCCTTCAGCAGTTTTTTTTGTTGAGGTGAGTTGCAAGTTATGCCATTGATGTAAGCATATAAAGAAATAGGCTTTGATGTTGCTGTGTATTTTTAGTGTGGTCATTTGTGTTGTATAATTTTAGTGTGGTCATTTTTGTTGTGTCAATGAACGGGGTTCTTCTTAGCATCACCATTGTTGTCACCATCACTGCTCCTGCTGATTTCTGTTTTATTTACGTAAATATGGAGAGATAAGCGATATAACAGTGGTATACTTTTCTCAGGTGACATTTTATTCACTGTAGAAATTAGATTTTCAACTTGCACTGATTTTGGGGGAAATGTAGTTTTAAAGATCGTTTACTTATAAACTCCTCGTTTTTAAAAACTTTTTGTATAAATGTTAATATCTTCCGAATTACAAAGAATTATGTGGAAAATTGATTTGCTTGCAGTGTTAATCCTGAATATATGCCTAAAATTTGGGTTAAAAATATCTCAATTTTGAAGCTATATATAAACAACATAATTTTAATTTTTTATCCCAAATTTTGGTTTTATTTTAAATACATTGTATAAATGGAAATATCTTTGAAACTACAAAGTCTGAGCTTTGGAGTACTATTTTAGTTAAAAGATGCTAAAATATTGAAAAGATGCTAAAATATTGAAAAGATCCTAAAAATATTGAAGTTAATTTAAAAAAAAAAGAACAAATAAAGGATTTTCATTGTTTTTCCAGTCTTTCCTATGACACGATCTTTAAAACCATTTTTTTTTTTTTAGCGCAGACACGATCTTTAAAACCATTTTTCTTTTTAGCGCAGACAAATTTGATATCAAAAAAGTACTTTAAAAACTTCACCAGCGATTCTTCAGAAACTCGGCTCTTATATTTATCAAGAAAATTTTTATTTGTGGCTAAGCGTAAAAACGTGAAAGTACTCTGCGCAGAACCGACGCATCTTAAGGATAGATTTTCCACTAATGTTTACAATATTTCTACTCTTTCTTCTGTAAAATTATATATTTTTTATTTTATTTTATTTGAAAATTTATAAAACTAAATATTATTTTTTGCTTTTTTATTAAATGATAAAATCATTTTTTTTTTTTTACTTTTTTTTCTGAGACTTTCATTGTTAAAACAACTTATTCATAGAAAAGTTTTTTTTTTCTCTTCATTTTGTTGGTTGTATAACCCTGAGGGGTCAGCCCCTTTTGGAGAGAGAGAGAACAGTGAAACTCGATGTGGGTTGCATGGTTAGCAATGTGATCAAGTTTTTCTACTCCAAATTTGCTCAAATCTTGTTTCTTTCAACTTCATTTCCACAACTTGTCTTTTCATTTCTTCCTAAATTTTTACATGAAAAAGACAAAACAATTTGATGGAATAGTCGTATATTTTGTTGCTTTTAGATTGGAATATGATGCATACAGAAACGATTTGGAAAATGTTCAATTGGGTCCAAGAGATTTATCTTCCACTCCACGAATCGAAGATGCCAAGACCAAGTTTGACGAACATAAGCAAAAATATGAATCCCTGCGAGCTGACGTGGCCATAAAATTGAAATTTTTGGAGGAAAATAAGGTACAATTTATTTATTTATAATCCTGAAAAAATAAAAACAATTTCCTAATGGTTCAGATTTGTCTGGCACAGCTGACAGTCTCAACTAGATGCCGAGCGACAAATGTTTGATTTTCAGAAATTTGTGAAGAAAATTGAATATTAGAATATGTTTAGAATAAAAATAATAAAGCAAGTCAAAGTAAAATAAATGGTCCTTATTTAGAATTAAACCTATTTTAAAAAAGTAGATTAGAGAAATATTTTTATGATGGAATGGAAAGAAGCTTTGTTCATGGAATCCGCATTTTGATTTAGGCACAGATATAGAGTGGGGGAAATTTTTCACAGTGGATTCAGCTAGACGGGTGTTTTTCATGAAAGATTGGTGAGGGGGGACCAGGGATTGGAGTTCAGATGAAAACTTGCCATGGAAATAACGATAAAACAAGGATAGGCTCGCAACGTCTCTTCTGTGGGAGAGAGGTTGCAGGGTAGAGAAAAGGGCATCCCCCACTAAGCCACGAAATCTATTTTGTACTCTGTCAAGGCAGGATAGGCTGTTTTTAGCAGCTCCTGCCCAGATATGGCAACATTATTCCATCCTTGGACGTACTTGGCTTTTATATAGATAGAGAATTGCATCAGTAGTGAGATCTTCTGGAGCGGTAGAAGGATCCCACCATCTTTCCAGCAACCTTGGCAACAGACTTGATGTACGTGTTCCATTTCAGATCAGGAGTAAAGGTCAAACCCAGAAGCTTGTCAAAACACGGGGCCTCACCCAGACAAGAGCCATCCATCACAATTGATGCCGGATGGGGATCAGAGCGTTGATGATATAAGGATAGGAGTTTGGTTTTGCATGCATTAAAGGTAACCAGCCACATCTTCCCCTACTGAACCACGCGCTCGAGATCAGGGGAGAGAGAATCAGAGAGAACTTTGTCATTTACAGCCTTTGATGTGTTGCCGTAGATGGTCGTGTCATCAGCATAGATGTCAACGAATGATTTAAGTATGTGTTTAGGGAGGTCATTGATGTAGATCAGGAAGAAAGTTGGGCCCAGGATTGACCCCTGAGGGACTCCAGCATTTATATTGCAGGCCTCCGATTTTTGTCCATCTACCATTACTCTTATGAACCTATTAGAGAGAAATGATTTAATGATTGAGAAAACATTTCCAGTAATACCGTAGCTGGAAATCTTGTGAAGTAGGCCCTTATGCCATACCCTATCGAAGGCCTTCGATATGTCAAGAGCAATTGCCCTGGAAAGGAAACCTTTGTCAAGAGATTCATTAATCCTATGTGATATAACCGTTAGCACATCTGCTGTAGATCTTGCAGAGCGGAAACCATATTGCATGTCAATAAGAAGGTTGTTTCTGTTGAGGTTGTTGACTACTTCTTTATTTAATATGGATTCCAACAACTTACTCATGACGCACAGGAGACTTATAGGTCTGTACTGAGAGGGAGATGATTTTTCACCTGAATTCTTAAATACAGGGCATACTCCAGTTTTTCTCCTTAAGGCAACGCTTAAATAGTTTTGTAAGTTCTTGTTGAAGCTTTTTCAGCACTATAACTGGAATTCCGTCAGGGTCAGTTGCTTTACTGGAATCACGCTTCTGTTCAAGATCCTGTTTGCTACTTGCCAGAACTGGTGGGAACCAAGCCGCTGCTCAGCTACTTTGGATTTAACAGACTGAGTATATAACTCTCTTGCCTTTTTTATTACTCTTTTACAATAGTTGCTGTCAGTCCTGAAAGCAGCTTTAGTCTCAGTACATCTATTATGTTGGTAGCTATGGAAAAAGTGATTTCTGTGCACGATGGCAGCAGCACATTCAGGGGAAAACCATGGCTGGCTGTTAGGTTTTTGTTGGAATTTTTTGGATGGTATGAATCTGTCTATGCCTACAATTAACCATTCCGTCAGGTCTGATACTATAGAGGACACATCCTTTTTAAACAGACTGCCACGTCAAAGACGAAGTGGCTGACAGATCACATATCTCATTATGCCTAACTAGATTGTATGTAACTGCTCCCACTCTCACTGAGGCTCCACAGGGAATAGCCATGTTTTGTGTATGCTTACTTATGTTGTCAACCAAAATGAAACGGAAATGCCCTGGACAGAAGTTTCGTGGTTTCATCAACTTCTGCTTTGAGGTCATCTATGAACTTTAACCCATCCAGCCAAATGCAATGTTTGCTATGTCGCCAATAGTAATAACTACTTAAGTTAATATTTTGAAATTACTATATGAAATGAATTGCACAGAAATATTTGAAGATACTGAGAACTTGAATGCTAGAAATGTTTATCAAAATGCCTGTATTAAACAACTAAAGCGACTTGATATGGCATGAAACAGCCAATCAATGAACCAACTAACGATGTAGAATCTGTTAGTAAACATAAATGAAGTTTATTTCCTTTGATTCCCCCTCCCCCCTTTCTCAATCCCTTAAGGGTTGAACTTTTTAGTCAGAATTGATGGGTGTCATAAGTTTCAAAATTTTTGTTTAAATGAAGAAATAAAAAAAAGAAAAGGAATTTTGATCTGAGCTCTCAAAAACATTACAAGTGCTGGTTCAGCTGGAAATAAAAAATATAAAAATATAACAACATTTTAGAAAAACTTGATACCAACTCTGATTCTCAACATTTGTGGAGACTTGCAACTGTTGCCTCTATCGCAGATTTCCAACTCCTTGTTCTCATAAAAATTTCCAACAGTTAATACGCAAATTGCCAGCTCCCACTTCTCGTAAAAATTTTTAACTCCCAACTTACTTCCGTCCACTTATAGACAGGTATTACGCTCTGATCCAAGATAAACATTATTGGACTTGCTCACAAAAAGAACTGCAGGAGTTGATGCATATGGTAGGCTTTCTTTCTTTTAATTTTCAGTTGTACTATAGAAGATACCAATTTTATGTATCAATCTTTTGAAAACATTTTTTTTGTCTTTATTTTTAAGTCTAAACATTATTTATAAAAAAAGTAATTTGATATATTTCTTGTGTCTCTTTTTTTTTAAACCCACAGGTGAAGGTCATGCACAAGCAATTGCTTCTGTTCCACAATGCGGTGTCGGCATACTTCAGTGGTAATGAAACGGCCCTGGATGCTACGCTTAAGCAATTCAACATAAAGTTAAAAGCACCAAATTCTGCAAAGCCATCTTGGATTGAGCAATAGTCATATTTCTCTCAGGTCCCAACTCCACCCCTTCTTCTTCTCATACATATATGTATACATATGTATATATATATGTATATCTTGGAGGACAATGAAGACGACACATGTCTACCATGACCAGAACCACAGAAATGCATGCACGAATTATACAAGAATTTATTCTCTCCTCCTTTACTGGCAACCCTGCCTTGTTTAAAAATAATAACAAAAAAAAAAAACCTAACAATCATAAAATTAAAATTAAAAAATATGGGAAAAATTTACCTTGAAACTCTGGGGTTAAATTTCAAGCTTTTTCACATTTCGGATCATTGCCCTCCCTCCCTTCTGGAAAACTTTTCTTTGTAAATATCCATACAACAATTCTCATTGGACTAACCCGGCACCCCTAATTGATAATTATAACATTAACTTTCCAATTGGAGGATTTTTTTCCCCAAGTCATGTAAATTAATTGGTTTCCTGCTTTTTGATATAAATATTTTTTTTTCCTGCTATTGGAACAAGAGACATTCAAAGATAAGGGTTGTCTTTTAATTTTTATGGGTCCTCTATACAATAAGCACACTAGATACGAAAAAGAAAAGTCACTTAAACTTTTACACCTGTTTTTTTTGTTTTTTTTTTAAATTTTTTTTCTCCTTGATTTATTTTATTAATATATTATTATTATTATTATAAACAAATGTCATGCATATGTTTCGAATTGGGATCTGTCATCTCTGCTTTTTTTTTTTTTTTTTTTTTTTTTACATGGAGGTCACCACTTATCAAGGCCCAGGGGCCACTCGGGGATAAGGGTTATTGTGTGTACAGTAATCAATGGGATAGTGTAGTTTTTTTTTTGTTTTTTTTACTGCTTAAAATATCTGTAAATTTCTGATTAAATAGAAATGATATATTTTGAAATTTTCATTTATAAAAATATGATTTTTTTCTCATCTAATTTTTATTTCAATAAACATGTTAAAATCTCTATAAAATATTGAATTCCTGAGAGGAAATCATCAGGCTATTTGCATGGATTTATATTCTAGGATCGTTTTATGGTTATGCTGTGCCTACTCTAGTGTTCAACCAATTACTTGTGCTTTTGCACCATTTTCTAAAATATATGTAACATGCATATGTTTTTAATGAACATTTATGACCTCCGTTTGAAATATGCATAAATTTCTAAGTAAATAACTACATCCTGTACTTTTTAAATATAAATTTTTTTGGCTTTTTATTAAAATCTGTCTGTTATATTACAAGGTTATTATGGTCAAAGACACACAAGGTGACAATGTGGGAGGGGGCACTAAAAAATATGGTTAAATGAAATAGATTGGCAGTCGAATGATGATGACTACTATAAAAAGATTGAAAATTTGCATATATCACTCACTCGAAACAACAGCTAATCCAAAAAACGGCCATTCTTTCCCCTTTGTTAGAAACATTGCTCATGAACTAAAGACAAAATAGGCACAAAGTGAGAGTTCAAATAAATAAAATTCCACAAATGAAACATTAATTTTGATACAATTATTTATTTTTATTTAAAAAGTATAAAAAACATAACTATTGTTTAATTTTTATTCAAATAAATATTGTCTGAAGTTTAAAATCTCTATAAAATGTTTAATTCCTGAAGGGGAGGGGGGGCGACATCAAGCTAATTACATGGATTTACATTCAAAAGTTGTTTTTATAGTGTAGCTGTACCTGCTCTAGATTCCAACCAAGTAGTTCTCGATTTTATTTTCCCCTTCTGTTCATAGCGTGACATTGTTTGTCTAATCAACGGGAAATTTTTTAAGTTGTGTAAAGTATCTTTTTATTTTTTGTCAGTATCTACTTCAGATGTGCTTTTTTGTATACAAGATTCACTTTTTTTTTCCCCCCTCTTGCAAATTTCCTTTTCTGATAGATTTAAATTATTTCATCTCCTTTCCCAATGCTTTACAAAGAAATATTATCTAATTTGAAAAAAAAAATTTCTAACCAGAAGAATATCCCTCTCTTTTGTCTGATTGCATTATGTTTAAAATGGTTTGCGCACATTGTCTCAGCTTTTTTTATGTCCTGGGGTTAAAATATATAAAAATAGAGAAATGTAAATCATAATTCTTAGGAGTCTCTCCTCCATTATTTCAATCTGGATAAGAGTTTCTTTTACACACACATACACACGTTATATATATATATATATATATATATATATATATATATATTATATATAAATTGAAAAACTACAAAATAAAGACAGATTCAAATAAAAAATATATTTATTTGATATTTTGGTGCTTGTCTATTATAACTGGATATCTAAAAAAAAAAAATTTTAAGTAAAAACACTATTTCGTATCATGTTGAAATTAGTAAAACTTCCAAAAATTATGAAAAATGATAGAGCAGAAAAATTATTACAAGAAAAAATAAAATTTATTGAATAATGCAATTTTATCTTCTATTGCAATCAATTCTGTATGAACAACCGATTTATCTCCCTTGTTTTCACTTCACTTTCTCTATTTCAAATTATAAAATGGCGGAACGATAATAACAATGTTTTTTTTGGTTTGTAAAAATTATCTAGCAGATCATTTATTTGGTCATTTTTTTTATTTTTGTAATTTTTGAAAATTTTATTCATTTTAGCATGACATAATCACATAATAGCATTTTTAACCTAAAATGCATTATTTTGATTTTTTAAGTATCCACTTATAATGCATAAGGCTTTGTTTTACTATACACAAGAATTCAAAAATGTTGTCAAAAAATAAATATATGAAAAATAAATGTTATCAAAGGCAAGATAAGTTACTTTTCTACCTAACTAGATGATTTTTTAGTGTTTTTAATGTAAAATGTTTATTCGGCTTGAAAAACATAGTGTTTATCAATGTATTTGAAAAATACAAATGGCAGGTGATTTATGTTGAACACATTAAGTTTGGAAAAATGAGTTAAAACTAAAACCTATACAAAATATTGTTAGAAACCCACCGAATATATGTCAGCCTATGTCATGGTAACATATATTGAGTGAGTTTCTAACAGTATTTTATATAATTTTTTAGTTTTAATTCATTTTCCCTAACTTAACATGTTCAACATAGTCCGCCGCCATTTGTATTTTTCAAATACATCAATAAACACTGTTTTTTATTTAGCCGAATAAACATTTTACATAAAATAAAAACACTAAAAAATTATCCAGTTAGGTAGAAAAATAACTTCTTGCCTTTGATAGCATATATTATTTGTTATATATTTATTTTTTGACAACTTTTTCGAATCTGTGTATAGCAAAACAAACCCATGCATAAACATCAATTTTTTAATTCTTTGTTAACAGAAACTTTATCAAAGTGACTATAAGATCATTTAACAATATAACTTTTTCCTCTGACTACTATCCTCCTCTCCCTTTGCCTCATCCATCCCCTCTCTATGTTCTACTAAATCCTCTTCCCCTCCTCATCCTCTACCTCTCACTTAACTCTTTTATCTACCTCCTTAATTATCTACTAAACCTTCTTTTTCATCTTTCCCCACCCCTTCTCACATTTTACTTTCTTTACTCCTTTTCTCTCTTCCTGTCCTCCTTGACTTTCTCTACTCCACCCACCATCTCTTCTCATATTTGACTGGACTCATTTCCTCTTCTCCCTCCACCCCCCTCTTTCCTCTTCATATCAATCTCTTGTACAAAAATGTCATTTTTAGCCACATTGATAAAAATTCTGCTAATAAGGAAACATAACCTGAACCAATCAAATATTTCTCATCTGAATCTGTCTTTAATATTTTGCTGTTCTTCCATTTTCTTTTCACATATTTTTGGTTCTTGTCCAGGATTCCTGCTATATTAAAAACAAAAATAAAGAAAAATCTGTATGATGTACCCACTCCTAACTAAACAAATATTGTATTAAAAAAAAAAAAAAAAATTCACATAAATTGATCAAGTAGTTTTATTTTTATATAAGCAAATCAAATTTTATGAGTATCTAAGCAGTGAACGTTTCACCTGCCATTTAAAAAAAAAAAAAATCAAGAAACAAAGGGAGATAATACAACAATAATTCATACTTACTAGTCTAAGAATTCTCATGAATCGCTTAAAAAATCATTTTATTTATAAAAATAAAACTGCTTAATCAATTTACATGATTTTTGGAATATATTTGAGTTTTGTCAGGAGTACATGCATCATACAGATTTTTCTTTTCATTCTTTTTTTTTTTTTTTTTTTTTTTAAATGGGGGAATTCTGGATAAGAACCATATTTTTCTATAAACAAACACACGTATATAATATCACAAAATAAATTATAATAAAAAAACAAAAATGAAACTTACCTGTGTATATAAATGTGGTTGAGGTTATTCACTGGAATTTGATTAAATTGACAAATCTTCTGTTGGTCATTCACTTTTCCTTGCTGCATTCTGTGTCGATTGGGATTGGGACCCAGTCCAGCAAACTTCCAGTCTATATTTTTTGTTAATAAAAGTGGATTCATTTAAAAAAATCATATTCACAGGTTTTTCTTTTTCTCAAATAAAATTCATTAGAAAAATAATGTTAGCGTTTGAAAAATATTAAACATAACAGCAAAATAACACATTCCGTGAAATTGTCATTTGCACTACGATATATACAGGGTGTCCGTAAAGTTACTATACAGTCATGCTTGATTAAATAAACCTGTAAAAAAAAATAAATATTAACTATTAATACAAATATAATACAATAAAACAATAAGACTGTATAGTAACTTTACGGACACCCTGTATATATATATATATATATATATATATATATATATATATATATATATATACACACACACACACACAATCATGTAATTAATAGGGTAAGTTTACTAGGTAAATGTAAAAGTAAGCTTCAGTCCAATAAACATATTAATGTTTATATCATCCAAACCAATTAAAAAAAGCTCGATACAACAGTGAGAAGTAGAGCTTAATATCATAAGTAAAAACTGTAAATCAGGAAATTACATGTACAAATTTATTTTTCCACAGAATACCTCCAATAAAAAAGAGGCTTAAAAATTGCTAAAACCAACATATTCTAACTCCGCGCTATATATATAATCTTCTAACCAGTTTCTATCCTCTGAAACTCTGCGGAATAAGGATATTTCACCACCCCTTTTTTATTGGAGGTATTCTGTCGAAAAATAAATTTGTACATGTAAGTTTTGGATTTACAGTGTTTATTTATACTTATGGTATATATATATATATATATATATGATTTAAAATACTCAGAACTTCTTTAGATTATATATATATATATATATATATATATAATCTAAAGAAGTTTAGATTATATATACTTTAGATTATATATATATATATATATATATAATCTAAAGAAGTTTTGAGTATTTTAAATCAAAAAATAATACAATAGATGCTATTTAATTTACTATGGAGACTAAGCTCAATATATTGCAGATGTAGCCCCTGCATAACCTGACTTATGAGAAAATTCACAATTATGAAAGAGAATTCAACTATATAACAGTAGAAGGACCCCCCCCCCAAAAAAAAAAACCCAAGAAACTTTAACTTAAATTGTTAAATAGAAAAATGGAAATCATCAGCTGTTTACCATGCAACTGTTTTGGAGATTTATAAACAAGACAACTGTTAAATTCATGGCTCTCCAATAGAAAATAACACTTCCTCAATAACAAAATGTAGACACAATCGAGTTATTATTTCACTTCGATATAAATTTAAAAACATAATATTTAGGTACTTAAGTAAATAAATAACATTGTTAAGAACTATTCTGTGATATGTTGGCATATAAAATTACATTTGAATACAGATGCATATCAAACAAAAAATAAAGCTTAGATACACACACACACGCAAATATATATAATTACTGTGGAAATATATTTTCTTATGGTATATACCAATCCTATATATATATATATATTTTTTTTTTTTCAGAGGTATGAATGGAAAAAAAAAAAATCAGGATAAAAGTGCTCAATACGCTAGTAGAGCTAAATGTTTTTTATTTTATAACCTCAAGTATTAACTTAATCCATTACAATTGTTTACTGTCTGCTTCGTCAGACGGCAAAAGTAAAAAAAAGTTTTGACTTTTGCCGTCTGACGAATCAGACACTAAGTTTTCTGTCCACGGAAACAATTGTAATGGATTGAGTCAATACTTGAGGCTGTAAAATCAAAAAAAAAAATTTATATATGTATATATATATATCCCCCCCCCTTTATCACATAGCATGCCAGATGATGCATATGTGACCCCAGTTGTTTACTGATAGCCTGTTTGGCACCCAAAACCAACATGTCCAACGTACACCCGATCTGATGGAACATGCTGGAAGCATTTGCACTCAGTTGTCGGTGCTACTTTTTTTATGGTAATCTTTTGGGAAATCTGAGGGAGATTAATGGGCGTTGCATCTATTTCATGGATGATCTGTGCAGCAGCAACAGCACCAGAACTACTAACTTTCTTTGTTGCAATGACCTCTCTCCTAAAGCTTAGATACCTATCTACACACACACACACACATATTTATTTAAGGTTAAAAATATCCAAAAGTAATGAGGTTATTGATATTGCTCAGTGAAAACAGCAAGATATTATTTTATTCCATTTAAGTAAACAAAATTACCCTAAGTTGCTACAATAAATTTACTGTTTCAGTCTAAAAAGACATTGTCAGGTTACAATAAACCTCCAGTCTTACTCAAGGTCAGTTATTTAATGAAAATGCATGTCTTAAAGACTTGGGGTGCATCTTTCCCAGTGAATTAATGCATCCCCAGATACCAACTTGGAAATTTCTGACTTGGCACGATACATACAGGATTTAACCTTCCCAAATGGTCTCCATCTGGTAGGCTCAACATTGCTTAACTTTGGTGGGTGATCTGGCGAGAACTGGTGTATCAACGTGATTGTGCTGTGTACATATATATATATATATATATATATATATATATATATATATATATATATATAATACAGTGATTATCCAGTTGATACCATAGGTTTCTGATTGGATAGAAAAATTCATCCTGGAGTGATAATTAATACGGCTGTCCTTTTATCAGTCAAACGGTTAATTTTATCCAGTTTGACTGAAGAGAGGATAGTAGCGTTTATTCACACCTCTAGGCCGAATTTCCTATTCAACCTGAAACCTATGCTATCAGTTGGATGATTACTTTGTTGCTGTATAACTATCACTCATAAATAAGTATTTCTCTTTCAACTTTAATTGAATACTTTTCTGTGTTTATTCCTCCTAAATTAAAGCCTTTTAGATGCAGGTGCATCATAAAGGTTAAACAAAATTATTTTAGATTAAAAGTAATATATATTTCTGAATAGCTACTTTGATTTGACAATTTTTCAAAAGAAAATATTTTGGAAATTTAAAATGAATAGAAATGTTCAATTTTTTTATGCCTATTTCTTTGAAAACTCGTCAAATGAAATACATTTTATTTAAATTTTGCATCAAGTTTTAATTTTAAATATTTTCATAAAATTTGTAAGAATTTAAAACTCTTTTTTTATTGCTAAAATGGATTTCTCAGTTATTTGCAGCTTATATATATATATATATATATATATCGTGGAGACAGAATATATGAAAAACAATTAAACACCAGAAGAAAGACAAATCAATAAAGAGATTTGTCTGGTTTCGTTCGGATGAACGAACATCTTCAGAAAAAAAATGAAGATTTGAAATTTATTTTTTATTATTTTATCTTTTCTCTCAATAAATTTAATACATTCTGTCATTACGACATTCCCTTTTATGATATTTCATGTATTTTATTCTCACACATATATATGTATAGATAGAGATATACAGATATTAAATACCAAATTTATCCTGTGAGATTTTTTTATTTTTTTTACATGGATCCAAAAATGTTGAATATATATAATGAATTTATAATGAAATAATAATAAATTCTTTGCGGATTTAAAGAAATAAAGAAAGGAAAATTTTGCTATGGACAAAGAAACTCGACCCAAGATGGCTTTAAAAGCCAAATGAACCTTTTTGCCACAAAGTGTTTTACGATATTCACTGCATTTGTCGTCATTTTGTGCTTTCATTAGGCTTAACAAAAACGAATGAATGTTGTTTTATTATTGATTTAATAAAATGAAAAGAAGTTAATCACTGATAATCTGTAAAATAAGTGATTTAATGAATGTTATACATAATATTATATTTACATTTTATATATATATATAATATTATATTTACATATATATATATTATGAGATTTGAATATTCCCTACTGTGGTCAATATAATTTGACAAGATGGCTAGACTCAAGCAATGCATTCATCCATAAATCTTAAATGACCTACTTGTTTGCTGTGAAGGTAAAATTATAAAAGTTCAAGGTTATACCTATAAAAGGCCTAGCAGCAATGCAGCTAAGATCTTTGATCGGGATGAAGCATGTGAGGATCTACGTTACTACTAAACACCCCGTATCGAGAACATTTATGACAACGTTATGAAATTTGTAAAAATTCAAAGTCACAAAAATTACTTTTGATAAACGAGTCTGTCATTTTTTAATTTTAAAAAAATTTCTGAGCAAATCTATATAATATGTGTAAACGTTCTCGTCTGTATATTGACACTTGCTTATCTTCCTTCTTTGTGTGTAAACAGACAGGTGTTACACTTAGTGACCCGCAGCAGCATTCATACGTGTAGATAAAGAGAAGAAAAGGAGGAACACACAGCAAGAGGGATGTGTACAGACAGAGGAGGAGGAGAAAGAATAATCCACACATGTTGGTAGATATGTGAAGGAGTGGGGTATTACTATAACATTTTAACTAGCTGTCCCGGCCCAGCATCGCCCACAATCCGTTATATTTAAATTAGTTTTGTAAATATTTTTATGCTCTATAACTCTTGGTTTATTGTTATCTAATTAACTGAATAAATAAGTATTTGATTGAAATCATTAAAAAGTCTCCTGTTTAAAATGTTCTCAGTAAGTGATATTGAGTAGTACTTCAGGTCCCTGCATCCTTCCAATCATAGCTGCATTTCCGCCAGATCTTTTCGTAGGTTCCACCTTGGTTCAGTCTCATTGTAAGGCATCCAGGCGTGTGTGAGAAATTGATGAAATTACTTACGCTATAATTGATGCTTTGATTCTACCGGCAGTCAATAGTGGAGTATGAATAGGTTGTTTTTTTTTTTTTATTTTTTTTTTTTTTGTTATTTTTTTTGCCCTCACTTATCCACTAACAAATTTAGAAAATAATTATTTTTTCTGAAGCAAATAAACATCGAGTCTTGCGGAAAAAAAAAAAAAAATGAAAAAAAAAACATTAAAAACTGAATTCTGTGGAATTATATTATTTGGGATCAATTTGGCCACAAAACAGTTATTAATACACGCATGTGTATATGTGTGCATATGTTTGTGTGTGTACACTTTCTTTTTCGTTTGTTCCATCACGGGACTTTTCCTATTACGGAAGATATTCATTATTTCTTGTACTTTATGAAAAAATTCAAACCTTGAGAAATTAATTATTTTTTCTCAAATAAAACTTGTGGGAATATTTATAAAGATTTTGCAAAGTGGTCGCACCCGTTTCTTTTTTTTTTGTTTTTTTTTTTCATTAACATTTTTAAAAACTTTAATTTCATTATATATATATATATATATACACACACATTAATACATACGCATATGTGTATAAGCTTTTCTTTAGATATATATTTATATATATATACGTTTATATGTATATACTTATACACTAAAACAAAAATGTTTGTATATGCACACACATGTATTTATAAAGATAAATAAAATGTTTGTATATAGATATACCTGTATGAACTTATGTTTGTATATAGATGTATATGTATGAATGTATATATGTGTGTGTGTATATATATATGTGCACATATGTATGTATATAAATATGTGTGTGTGTATATATATATGTGCACATATGTATGTATATAAATGTGTGTGTGTGTATATATATATGTGCACACATGTATGTATATAAATGTATGTGTGTGTGTATATATATATGCACACATGTATGTATATAAATGTGTGTGTGTATATATATATATGCACATATCTACATGTATGTATATATTTATTTGCTTAAAAAAAGAAAAAGTGTAATATCATTTCTGATTTGTTTGAACATTTCATCATTCAAACGAAAAGGTAAAACTATTTTCTTTTAATTTATAAAAGAGCAGAAAATGCTCATAGAATTTACGCAAATATATAATGACCACATTGTTATTTTATTTCCTGAATATCATTTTAAAAAAACTAGCGTCCGAAACAGAAAAAAAAAACAAAAACAAAATTGGATCTAGAACTTTGGACATTCCTGGCTGAACCATTGTTCCTGGTCTCAAGCCTATTATCCTGAGGTGTTCCTACAAGAACAACCCCTGAAGATTGTCTTAGTAGATAGAAGAAAAAAAAAACAATTGTTCCACGTGGCATTGTGGACCACACCGCCTGTTTTGTAAGGCCTTGCACAAACAACATCCAAATAAAAATAAAAGTTACTCAAATATTTTAAATCTTTATAATTGTTCATTTCTTTCTTGTTCATGACACCTTTTTCTTTTCTTTTCTTTTTTTTTTTTTCCAAGCGACTCCTTCATCTTTTTCAGGTTTGGTATGAAAAAACACATTTCAGTTGTTGCTGAAGTTGAATGAGTCAAAATTGTTCGCCATGGGTCACAATTTGTACAAGCACAATTTTAGATGGATTCCACTCTTCCTTTCATTCCAAGAACACATTATCAAACGATCTTTTCCTCTTTGCACAATTGTGCTCACCCAAAAATTTCTGCCATAGCGAAGCTTATTTCAACTGTCATTTTGCACGAATATGACATGGAACATTACTCTCTAGACCCGTTCCTGTATATCCTGCCATAAATTGCAAATAGAAAATGCATAGGCACATCTGAACTCTGCTTGGAACTTTCAGTCCTGATGCATGGTTTAGCCATCTCCACATTAATCTAGTTTAACCTTTGTCAGCCAATGTTTCTCCTAACACATATTTATTGTTTCACATGCTAGCCTGAAGCTATCCTTAAGTAACATTGCCATAGAAACTGTGGCAAAAACCTTAATTTCAGGTTGGATTTTACATAGCGCTGTCCATCCAACTATTACCACTGATTGTGGTAGGCAATTTGAATCACATCTGCTCCAATAACTTTCCAGGATCCTAGATGTCAAACACGTTTAGGGTAGAAGGGTCTCTGGCTTTAGGAGGGCCGTTTTGAATGATGATAGCGTCTTTGTATATTGCCAAGAACCACACTAACATTCAATATACATTGCGATATAAAATTGATGTTTTAGCAAAGGAAGGAAATGAAATATATTACTGCATGCATAAGACATTTGAATTTATTCCTGCCTGCATACAAATTTTTATATAATATATATATATATATTTACTAACTAAATCATAAATATATATATATATATATATATATATATATACACTAGCAAAAGTACCCGTCGTTGACTGGGTTCAAAAACAGCCTACAGAAAATGGACTGATTTATGAAAGTATGATAGGTTATGAAAAGAAAGGGTTGTAAAGAGATAGCTTCGAATGTGGGGGTATCAAAACCAAAGCAAAATATGATGAAAGTAAAAATAAAATAGATAACCCCCATAATTTATTATACCATACCTGTTCACACTGAAACACTTATCACAATATTCTGTGGATCTATATTTAAAAACCTTGTTAAGATTTGTGACATATTTCCATTCTATGGAGGTCAGGTGTGAACGAACACCCCATAATTTTATCATACCATATTTCTTCAAACCGAAACATAATTATTAAAGTATACTTACGCAGATAGATATGAAAAGTCTTTATTAAAGTCTGTGCCTATTTCCATTCTATGGAAGCCATACGCGAACGCAGACCCCATAATTTTATTATACCATCCCTATTTAAGTTAACAATACTTTGATAAGTATGTTTTATGTACATCTATATTAAAAACACTTGTAAACGTTTTTTTTTTTTTTTTAAATTTTTAAATTTTTTATTTCCATACTTTGTGGACCAGGCGCGAACGCAAACCCGACAATTTTAATGAACCACCGTTCTGCCAGATCAAACATACCCATTCCTGTGTCTCGATATATCTTCTATCAGTATATGTAATCAGTTTTTTAAAATAGCCAACCATATAGGAGCCTATTCGTGACCAGACACACACATACAGACATTCAGCTTTATATTATACATATATATATATATATGGACATTCATACAAAATTGAAATAAATTAAACATTGAGAGAATAGAAAGGTTACCAGTTGGCAAGTACTAACTAAATCATAAACATCTATATATTAATAGAATAGCGTGTGTGTTATTTATTGTGTGGGTCACGCTTACATCCGAGTGACTGTCATTTAATTGTTATAGACTTCCAGTTCTTGTAATAAATAATTTTATCAAGAATTCTTCATAAGTTTTGGTTTCGGTTTCGATTATAATTGATGGCACTCCAGTAATCTATTTTTTTTTATAAATAATTTTATCAAGAATTCTTCATAAGTTTTGGTTTCTTTTTTGATTATAGCTGAAGGAACCCAAGTTATCAATATATACATATTTTTCATACGTTTTAGTTTTGGTTTTGGTTTTGATTCAAGCTGATGCACCCAAGTCATATGGATGTATTTTTTGGTCCCGCGATTTATCAGAGAGGGACCTATGTTTGATGCTGATGACATTGCTCTTGTTAATGAATGCACACATAAACTTCAAGTTTTAGTTACTGTATTAGCAAAGAATGCAAAGGAGATAGGATTAGAAATAAACCTAGAGAAAACAGTATGTACTACAGCTGTCTACAGCTAAAACACAGTTTAACCTAAACATGACCATTCACAGCAAACACATCAAACAGGTCACCCAATTCATTTATTTAGGATATAAACTGACTTTCTCCAGTGATCACAAGACCATATTGAAGCAGAGAATCGGGCTGGGTTGGGCGGTTTTCCAAAAACACAGCACCATTCTAACAATCAAAAAGGGTACCGCTGATGACCAAGATGAGAAAAGTAGTCAAATAATAATAAATAACCAATCCTCATCTCAAAAATCCAGAAACTTAAATCACAAACAGTTGTTCAAATGAACAAGGCCGGTAGCCATTAGTCGTGTGCTCTTGTGTAATGAATGAATACGTGAATGTAGGATTGACATGAAATTCTTAAAGATAAACTAAAATGACCGAAAAATGGGCTGAAATGACTTAAATAAAAGTAAATGACTTAGAATGACTTTAATGAACTTAAGGATGAATTGAACGACCTTAAGAATGACTTGAATGCTTAAAAAATAACTGCAATCTTTCAAAAACAACTTGAATGATCTGGAGAATGACTTTAATGGCTTTGAGACTGACTGGTTGTAAAGTGGGTGATCATTTTACATTAAATTTATAGAGAAAAGTGATCCCCTGCTTTATATCAATAAGTACAGCATGTAGTAAGAACAGATACTACACTTTGAGATATTAAATTTTTTATTCACAGGAAAAACAATACAATAGGGAAAATGAACAAAAAACTTAGGCACAAGGCCAACTCAAAAAGAAGGGGGGATGGTGAGGTTGGTTGATCCATCTCGTCTCTATTTCAAATGATTTTTCTGTCGGCCAGCATCTTTTATCATGGTTACCCTTTTAAATTTGTATTTATGTGTGTGGTGGGAAGGGGGGGGGTCTTACTACTTAAACCCAATTTAAATTTTTTTTTTCTTTCCTCTTCTTAATATAAAAAAAAGGATAACAATATTAATAAAATTTCATTTGTGTTGAGGGACATGGGGGGGGGACCCTGGTTAGTAAGGCACTCCCAACCCTATCTGAAATGCTAGACCACCCATTGGCCAAAAGGTCAAGAAAAGCTTAAAAAGCTAAGAACAGCATCTATTAACAACAGACCTTTGATCTTAACCAAAAAGGCCAAGCACGAAAGTGTTACAAACAGACCGACTGACCGACGAAGTGACTTATAGAGTCGCTTGCATGCGAGTAAAAATTGGAAAAAAAAACCCAAAGTTTTATAAGAAAATATTTTTATATCTAAAATTTTATTAGAATAGAAAAGTTATTTTCAATTAAATTAAATGATTCATTTGAAAATTCAAAATTAATTTATGCAAATTTGTCTTTTGTGAAGAAAGTTAAGTTAGTAGTTACAAGTCTTAGAAATGTGTTGGTCAATATGTTCACCGTGTGAATGATATACGTATGTGAGTATTTGGCAGTGTGACATTGTGTATGTGTGTTGGTTTACCTTGTTCTTGGTAGTGCGTGTATTGCTGTGAGTAGCAATTCGTTTCTGCTCGACTAACTCTTGTTAATGTGTAAGAATGTGTGTGCAAGATGGAGAAGTCTTATGAGTCATTGAGGATTAGGCACTTCTGTAGTATGTAAACGGTGACCATTGTTCGGGGCGATAACTCCAATTTCTTCTTAACACGGCAAATAAGCAACAAATAAGAACTTTTTTCCGAAGATAAAAATACTTGAAAACCAAAACATTTATTGTATAAAAATGTACCAACATATAATTGTGAAAACATTCATTTAAAAGTCTGCGTAAGAAAATATAATTTTAATGTCAATTTTGTAATGAAAGCAATATTGGATTTTTATAAAGTTTTTTTTTTTTTTTTTTAAATAAACAATTTAAATGACACATTCTTTTGAATTGAAGCAACTTTGAAGGGTCAACAACAAATTAGTAATTTAAATGAAACATCTTTCTGAATTAAAGCAACATTTGATTTGATTTTTTTCAAAAAATTGTTTTGAATTGAAGTAAAATTGACCCCTGTTCTTTTACGGAGAAGCGCCACCTGGCGACAGTTAGGTTAAATGCACCAAAAAAGATGGCCGCCGTCTGCATACTGAAGAAGTGCCGAGGATTACTTTGTAACTTGGCTCCCCTGGTCAATGGCAAAGTGTTGCAGGAAAATTCGGGAGGGGGGGGGGGTGTCATGCAACCTGCTGGTTAAGTCTCTCTCTTTTGCCTGTTTATTTTTTAGCTTTATTAGAGTTTCTAAGTTTGTGTTGGTTTATTACTTAGATGTAGACATGTTACTTTTGGGTGTTGAAATGGTTTTTAAAAATATCTTGAGTTAACACATTACTGTGAAAACTAACTTGCTTTAACAAGGGACAAAGAAAGCGAATCTAAGCAAAGTGGAGAAAGAAAGAGGGTAAGCTATTTGAGCCATCTACTTTTTAGTGTTCATCAGAATCACTTCATGATTCAGTCATGACAGTAGAACATTTTCATCACTAATTGAAATAAGCTTTTAGATGGAACAAAGATGTTACCGATTGTCCTCCTTGGCTGCCATGCAGATATCAAGAAGGATTTAGAGTATTCTCTCAGCAGATTTGGTCTATCGAATACTGTCATCTTTGCCTGGTCAAATTTTGGCCCCTCTAGACTCACCTGTAATAGAGATCAATACATTGAGATATTATTCCAATAACCTTCCGCTGATGAATTGTAATGTGGTGCATATGAGCACGTCGGAAAGTAGCAGAAGCAGTGAAGGATGGCTGGCTTGCAAAGAGATTAGCATCAGCAGCAATGGCCGAAAAAAAACAAATGCATATGCACATAAGGAAGTGTGCATGTGGAAAATAAGGACGAAAATGTGGTCAGGAGAAAAAACTGCGCATCGAAGAGACTGGACGTGTAAAGTTGAAGATAAGAATCGGCTGACTGTGGCTATCATGTGGTTGGAAGAAAGAGAAATGCGAGCCAGGCTAGATGGACATGTGGCAGCAAGAGACATTTTAAATGGTGTCAAGACGGGAGAGAAATGGTAATAAAAACTTTTGTTAAAAAAAAAGATGTCGACCTGGATTTTTCTTCCTTTTTTTCATTTGTTTGTAACTGCAACGTTTGAGAATTAAGTATAAAATCTGCAACCCTTATAAAGTCATTGCTTCATGGACTTGTGTGTTTACGGAAAATACTTCTCAAGTTACTTTAAACTGATCATTATCCTGTGCATAGACACAGCTAAAGTCGCCTTCAAGAGACTGCCATTAATCAACAGAAACATTAAAATGGACACCAAATTCTGAATATTACGGACGTATGTGTGGTCTGTTCTTTTTTACGTTTTTGAATGTTGGACAACCCTCAACAGCACGAAGAAGAGACTGGGAGTAACTGGAATTTGGTTCTCGAGGAGAATTTTGAAGATATTTTTTTTTTTTTTCAAACAAAGAAGTCACCACATCAAGACCTGGAGACCACTCGAGGATAAGGGTTAATGAATGTATGGTAGTTAATGTGACAATATTGTAGTCATCGTTAGTAGTAGAAATTTAGTAAATTGGATTACTTAAGGGAGAGGTTCATCAAGAATTTGTTTATGTTAGACTTGAAGGTGAACGAGAGTTCCACAGGCTGCTGTTCAAAGAAAGAAGCTTTGTTCATGGAATCTATGTTTAGGTTTAGGCACAGATAAAAAGTGGGGGAAATTATTGATAGTTGTTTCAGTTAGACGAGTGTGTTTTGTGAAAGTTTTGGCAAAGGGGAACTATAGATTGCAGCTCAGACAAACACTTGTCATGAAAATAATAAAGCAGAAACAGGCTTGCAATATCTCTTGTGATTCTTGGACAGAAAAGAATACAAATCTAGAGGTACTAGAAATGACAAACACAGAAAGGGATCTAATGAGAGAAAAGACATGAGATTCATGGACCATGTCTGCAGAAAAATGCGGAGTAGAACAGATTAGTTTGACAGGAAAGATCGAGGATAGTAGAAGCAAAGGACAACAGCGAGAAACGTATCTGGACAGTCTGAATATCTGGGCAACATCAAAAGTGATGAGCAACAATGAATTCATGAATGCCTTGAGGAATAAAGATAGTTGGGGGAGTCATAGCTGTCAATGCTGTATCAGGCAGGGCACCACAATCTAATAGATTAATAATCCTGTGTTTACACAAATTGGTAAACTTTTCACTTTTTAAACAATATACTTTGGACGCAGTTACTCGAGCACACCCCCACCCTCCCAATCTATCTATATAATTATAAAACTCAAATGATCTTGTAACGAGTGATTTAACCTACTTTCCGGTTTACGACATCCGGTTGTGCATGCACGCATAAACATTAACCCATAACAACATAAACAAATAAACACAATTTGCTTCTTTTGCTGATTTTGACCTGCGCACTGAAATATTAACGTTATTATTTCAAAATTATTATTTAACATAGGAAGAGTGGGGGGTGTTTTGCAACTTGAATGATCTGGAGAATGACTTGAATGGCTTTGAGACTAACTGGTTGTTAAGTGGGTGATCATTTTACATTAAACATACTGACCCATCGGGTCACGGGTAGTCTAGTATTGTATAAAAAATATATCAATATATAATTGCAAAAACATTTATTTTAAAGTCTGCATGAAAAAATATAATTTTGATAAAACAATTTTGTGATGAAAGCAACATTGGATTTTTATAAAGTAAAATAGCTTTCTCTTTTTTGAACAAATAAATAATTTAAATGAAACATTTTTTTTAATCAAAGCAACTTTGAAGGATCAACAACAAATTAATAATTTAAATGCTTTTTGACCGAGAAACGCCACCTGGCAACAGTTTAGTGAAACGAAACGCACCAAGAAAAGATGGCTGCTGTCCATATACTGCAGAAGTAACTTTTTTGTTGTTTCGTGAACAAAAAAGTGTTAAAATTAAATAAAATACTTGCTTTATTATTTGATAATACAAGAAGTGTTAAAAACTAAAGCATTTTTTTTTTTTTAAATAAATATATGATTTCGTTTCCGGTTTCATGATTTCCTCTAGTTCAAATGGGTAGAGCAAATAAACTTTCGTGATGCAAAGATAAGTGCGTTCAACAGACGAGTCTCGTTCTGAAAAATCTGAACAGTTAGGTCACGTGACATGTGACACCGGTGCGGTGCTTCTACCATTATTGACCTTTTGAATGATAATATCATACGTCAAATTGCAGATTTTTACAAAGTAAATTAACCAAATATTTCTTTAAAAAAAAAAAATTTGTTGAACTGCTTTATGCAAACAAACATTTGAACTTTGCTGTTTACAAAAAATCTGTTTTCCTTTTTACGTTGACTTATCTTGCATTTGGTTGCAATTATTATTTTTTTTGGCGCTTGGCGATTAAAATCAAGACATTAAAAAAATGAAAATATCAAAAAAAGGTTCTATTGTACGTATCCGTTTTAGACTGAAGATCTTCGAAAAAAAATTTCATTTAATTTGATTGAGTAGTTTTTTTTACAGCGGAAAAATACGTTTTTATGAGAGCGCATTGTGAAATTTGCTGAAGCTGAACAGCATGCCTCGGGGAAATAACTCAATGTAAAGTGCCGACGCTCCCTTCCCATCTTTAATTCTAGCTTTTCTTCCTAAAAATCGAACCTTTTGCTCGATATCATAACAATTTTTTTTTTCGCTGTAAAAAAAAAACTACTTGATGAAATTAAGTGAAATTTTTTTTTGGAGAACTTCGTTTCATAACAGATACGTGAAATATAACCTTTTTTTTTTTTTTCGATATTTTCATTTTTTAATGTCTTGACTAAACCATACAAGTACCGTTTTTTTTTGTTTGCACTTGTTCATTGTGTTTCACTACTTCGTTATGTTTATAGTATTAAATATTCGAAATTTCTTTGAATTTTCTTTAATTCTTTGAATTAAAAAAAAAAAATACTTTTAGCTTAACTCTATACTTCACCATTTCGTTTTTTCTTGTGTCTACCTCTGCCCTCGTGGGGAGGCAAATAAATAGGAAGTAATGCGCGAGCCTTTTCTAGTCTCACACAAAAACACGCGTTCACATCTCAAGCTATATTACTTGTCATATACATACGCGCACACAAACATACGCGCGCACGTCCACACACGTACATATATTCACGCTCGTGTATATACACTCACATTCACGTGTATACACACACACGCTAATGTACATACATGTACTCACATACACGCACACATGGGCAACGTCACTTCCCCTTTCAAAGGAAATCCACATGCGTAAAAGACCACCGGAAACACCTATAAAAGCAAGAGCAATAAGCAGCTTCTTCCTTTTCGGACCAGCTCTCGAGCTGAGAGGTTCAACGAACCAGCCGCCTCCCTTTTGGGAGGTGCGTGCCCGTGCATCTCACACTACCCGACACTGTGTAGGGCAAAAAGCTAACAACCAGTACATACACTTTATACACGTACTTTTTTTTCAAGATTTATTTACACAATTTACTAATATTTATTGATATAATTGGATAATTTTGCATTGTTCTTCTAATGTTTTATATTCATTTTATTTCTTCTGTCAAAAAATTATAATCAATATAATAATCGTTTTTTATAATGAGAAAATTTATAAATATTTAAAATCTTAAAAAGTTCAACAAAATGCCAATTGCATTCTTATTAGTGCATAAGGCACATCTGATTGAGTTGAAATAAAATATTTTTTGCTTAAATTCTAGTATCTTACTTTTTATAGTTTAATATTAATAGTTTTTGGTAAATTTTATGGTTAAACATTTTGTTGAACATCTTTCTGTTGAGGCCGAAATCCTTTTTCAAGAAAATACCTAACTTTTTAAAATTCTATTCATCAACAACGTAAGCAACAATAAAAATAATAGAATTATATTTATTAATTAATAGAACATGCTAATGATCACAGGAAAAGTATTACATAAAAAAAATTTACAGAAATTTGTTTTAAATTCTGAATTTAAGTGATTCATAAAAGTGCTATCGTTCGCCTGCAGGGATACAGTTATAGCCCCATACCACGCTGATTGGGAGGTTAGCACTCAAGTTTTTGCTATTTCGATTGGATATATGGTCTGATTTTTCTCAATTATTTGTTTCTTTTATATTTTTCAAAAGAAATGCCAATATTGATGGACGACATTTTGGAATGAAAATTAAAATTATATGAAATATTGGTGTCACTGATAATATTTCACTTGTTATTATTCTAAATAATGCAAGTAAAATGCCCAAATCGACTTTCATAAAAGTGAAGAATATCTGGTTTTACAATGAAATTTCTGCAAAAAAAATTTATTGAAATATATAATTTCGGAATTAATTCATTGAGGATCGTAATTTTAAAATAAAAATCTATTTGTTTGAACACACACATATTCCATTGCAGTAGAAAAATTCTATTTCTAGTGGCTTTTTGCAAATGCTCAGTATTTTGTTGACAATATTTGCGAATTGAAGAGTCAGTTTTGAGATAAATTTTGAATTGCTTGAGTGTAAATAAAATTGTTTTTTTTTTTTAACTCTAGTATCTTCCTTTTTAGAGTGTAATACTGATCAATAGTTTTCAGTAAAATAATTTTCCGATTAAAATTTTATATTACATTTATCTCTTGAAGCAGAAATCGTGTCTCCAGCTTAGTTATGATTCATAACAGTGCTATTGTTCGCCTGCAGAGTAACAGTTACAGCCCCATGCCATGCCTAGGTGATGGTTGAATTTTAAAAGCGAAAACCACCACTATTTATTTCTATTGAATGTATGACCTTGTTTTTATCAAATGTTTGCTTCCTTTATATTTTTTCAAAAAAAATGCCAACAATATTGGACATTTTGGAAGGAAAATTGACATTATTAGAAAAGTTAGTGTCACTGACAATATTCCACTTAATATTATTTCTAACAATGCAAGTATAATGCCCAAAATCGACTCTATTCAAAGTGTGCAGAATAGCTGTTTTTACTTTGAAATTTGTTCCAAAAATATTTTGTTTTTTTGTACTGAAATTCATAATTTCAGCATTAATTCGCCGAGGATTATAATTTTCAAACATAAATCTATTTATTTGAACACACAAATATTTCATTGCAGTAGGAAACGTTCTAGTGACATTTTCCAAATGCTCAGTATTTTGCTGACATTTGATACAATGTTTGAGCACTGAAGCATCAGTTTTGAGCAAACTTTTAAATTGCTGTCGACCATCAGTAGGATGAAGTTAAATAACTAATCTCTGTGGTATTCCAGCAATCTGCAAGGTTTGGAACCCACAGCCAACTTTAAAGGTGCAATTACATTCACTATCTTGTAGTCTTTGGCAATTTTGTTTGTGTATTCTAAGACATTTCATCACTTTATTTTCTTCAAAAGTGAATAATTGTTTGGCACTGTCAGGGCACTTGTTTATCAAAAATTCCCAAAATGCAATAGCACATTCTTGTTGGCCACTATTAAAAACGCCTCTGATTGATTCTCTAAGATCAGCAACACTGTGAGTGCCAGGGACAAGCAATCTTTTTAATTGCTGAATTGGCAAATCAATGTTTGGAATGCTTTTAATGATGTTAGACAACAAAGGAAGGTGGTAAATTGTCTGAACAATACTGTTAGCAAAACAAGCATTTCTTTCATTGATCAATTTGAGGTCCAAATTATTTTGAGAAATTGAATTGTCTATTTTCAGCCATTTTCTATTTGGACTATTATGTTTTTGCTTCAAATCATGATCTATAACGATTGTTTTTTTTCGTTTATAAGTCTGTTTGTACAATGACAAACTTTGAGGCATAACAGAACAAGGAGGAAGCGGTGGCAAATCAACCCTGTCTCTTTTGGCCCTCAATCTATTATATTCAGTCCATGCACTTTTGTTACACATGGTCAATTTATGAGGGTCAAGGTCAATCAAATAGACATTGCACAGCTTTCTAGCACGTGACAAAGCTACATAGGCCATTCCATCTGAAAAGACATCAGATCCCAAGTCAACAATGATACCATCGACTGAAATACCTTGGGTTTTGTGGACAGTTAAAGCATAGCTGAGTGACAAAGGTATTTGAGATCTAGTCACAAAGAGTCCAGGAGAAAGTTCATAGTCAGCTTGCACAAATTCAACATTGACTGCATATGATCAAATTTTACAGTCACAGCAACAACTTTGCCATCTTTCATTTGTATTTCAGTGACTGTACCCATTGTACCATTGCAAAGTCCTTTTTCAATATCAATATTTCGACGCAACATGCATCTAGCACCAATTCCAATTTTAAGCACAGTTTCAAGTCCAGCTGTGTCAGAAATCTTTTTAAGTTTAGAAGTTTTTGGTGTCTGTTTTGATTTTTTTTTTTGTTACGGTTTTTTGTCTTAAGTTGGAATCAGTTGCTGAAATTTCAATGATATGAATATTATTTTTTTTCAACATTTTATAATTCACTTCCTCAGCAGATTCATTTGTGGGTACAATGCAAATAATATGCATTTTCTTTTGCAAATTTTGCAAAAGATCAGTAACTTGATCAATATTTGCTTTTTGTTTAGGATTGATTCGATGCCTTTTCAAGATCTCAATATCCTAATCAGTTGGTGACCCAAGTCTTATTCTGTTAAGAATATTAACAAAGTTTTCATTGTCATCTTTTTGTCGCACATTTATGGTCAATTCATCATAATCGAAATATGACCACAAATTTATACCAGCAATTCCCAAATTTGATTTTCTAGCATCTTGAATAGATATTTTGGAAAATACAGGTTTTTCATTAACAGGTGGAAGCTGAAATAAATCACCAAATGCAACAATTGACATGTTTGCAAATGGATACACTTGTTTCCTAATATTACCAAAAACATCTTGCAAACGTTGGTGAATAAATGCTAACTGCAAGTGACTAACCATGCTTATTTCATCAATAATGAATAATCTCGCATATCCAAGCATGGTTCTCAAACTTTTTATTTTATCCTTTGATAATGGTTCATATTTAGGTGTAGAACCATGCTGCACATTTAGTTGAAAGACTCTATGGCATGTAGATCCTTTCAAAATGTAAGCACTGACACCAGTAGGAGCACAAATAACTACACTGGGTCCATTGATGGCAGGATATGTGAGAGTATTTTATCTGCCAGTGCATTGATCAGAAAAGATTTGCCCACATCCACAAAACCATTAATAAATTTGAGAATTTGTGGACAATCGTCACAATTGCACCTGTGAATAGGGTTTTCCTCATTCCAATGAAGATTTTGTTGCTCAAGTTTGGAAATAATTTCATTATAAATTTCTTTTTGAATGAAATTCAATTTTTGCTCATTTTCTAAAACTTGAACTTCAGTGACATGTCTGATTTGAGGCATATTCAAATCAGCTTCATTTTTATCTGCCTCTTTAGCCATATTAGGATCGCAATCAATTTGATCATCATCAGCGTTATTTTCATTTTCATAATTTTTAGATTTTTGCTCTATTTTTTTGCTTATTTCAATAGCATCTTTAATTTTTTTCTTAATACTTTCATAATTTGTCATTTCAGACAAATATGGAGCATTTTGATGTAATGATTGCTCATATGATTTACAGATTACAAATTGGCATATTTTGTTGTAACATAAACCTCAGTGTGAAATTCATTTTCATTTGAAAAGGATTCATTGTAAAGGTCAGAAATAGTAGCATCTCTGCTAACCTGGTAAATTAACTCACTATATATTGACCAGTCCCCTTCAAGTATTGCGATGTCATATTTGTTAAGCCATGTTCCAATCGACAATAATCGATATATTTTTCTGTTCTCAGGTGTTGCGAGTGTGGTGACAAGAGTTTCAGCAGGGCCAGCTTGTCCGTGCAATCACTTTGGCCACAGCAATAAATTCTATCAGAATGCATACCTTTGCAACTTTGGAAACTATCCAATTTCTTCCTCATGTGAGCAATTGTCAAATTCGGACTCAAATCAGACAAATTGTTATGCAATCTTTTAGCATATTCCAATTTCTGAGCTGAGTCTGGACAGCCATCTTTGATTCTACACAGACGAGTCATTGATATTCTGTAGTCACTGTTATTAATTTGATTTTCATTGTGTCGATGAAAATTAGCATCTTTGCTTGACATTTCGAATTTGCAAGTAAATTTAGATGCTTTTTTCTATGTTTATTTTTATATTTGTTATAATATGCTTTTGCACAAATTTTTTCTCTATTTTTTTTATAATACTGGGCCATTTTCGCATGCATTTTTTCTCTATTTTTATTGAAATATTTTTTATTTGACTCTTTTTGCTTTTTTTTATAAGTATCATTATTTACCGCTTTGAGTTTTTTTTTTATAATTCTGAACTCTTTGTTTTATTTTATCTTTATTTTTTCAATAATATTCAGCTTTTCTAGCTTTTTCAGCAATTTTATCATATACTTTTTTATTGCCATCATTCATAATATATTCTTGACAGGCCACAAAATCACCGCAATACCACATTTACTCCAGGGGGGGGGGGTACTACGTAAGTCCCAGGAGTCCTACGTAAGTCCCTT
>NC_136508.1:92833861-92836361 GCF_053919585.1 Euprymna scolopes | reverse complement strand
AGACCTAATTATGGAAATAGCCAATAAGAGACTATGGGGCGAGACCCTTTAAATAATGACATAAGGAGTGATTAAGGAAAAGGGGGGGTACAAAAATGAGTTTGGTAAAGAGAGATGTAGCTAAAAAATGGTGAGATAAATAGGTGGGGGTTCTGTGGAGGGGTTCTTTTAAAATGAATGGGGGACTATATAGTTTAGGTTGTAAATAGGGTGTGTGTAATTCGTTAGTGTTAGATTTTAGGGGTGGGTTATAGTTATTATTAGAAGGGTGAGAAGTTGCTTAAGAGGTGGGATTTATAATGTTTACAATTAAGTGAGGTTTCAGTTTTTTTATTTAGAAGTTTATCTCTATCTCTAAAATTAGTAATCAGTAATTTTTCAGTTAAGCATAAATAACATGGGGAGTTTAGTGATTTACAGGTACTAGCTCTATTAAGAATTTCCCAGCTAATAATTGGGGTGAGGTTGTTTCGGGTAAGTAGTAGATAGTGGTTAGTTAATGAAGTACTATTTGGGTGGTTGGGGTTATTTAGGGAGCATTTATGCACTCTAAATCTGTCTTTGAACGTGGTGCTTGAGAGGCCAATGTAAAATTTTTTGTTTTGTGGGTCTTCAGCAGGGGCAATAGTTGCTTTGTAAACCACATTTGTTGAGAGACAATTTTGCTGGAGCGGGCATTGGGGTTTGTTAAGGCAGTTACAGTTATTTTGACCATTGTTATTATAGTTGTGGTTATTTAGTATTTTATTGTTGTGTTTTTTAATTTTATTTTCTAGATTATTTGTGCAACTGTAGCTAAGCTTAATAGTGTTCTTATTAAAAATTTTATGTAGAATATTACTAGGGGGGAAGTGGTGATTAAGAAGCATGAAGAATTTTTTACCTAATTTAGTTTTTATCATATTATTATAGGGAGGGTTAAACCAGAGGACTTTGCGGGATCTGTTATTCCTATTTGTATTGTTGGGTTTATTAGGGTCCAAGTATGTAATATTAGGGTTGGAATATCCAGATTCCTTTAAAGCATTTTCAAAGAAGGGTTTGTGTAGGTTAAAAATGCTGGAGTTAGATGAGTTTGTGCTAAGCCTTTTTTCTATTGATTTAGGGATATGTTTAATAATGTGTTTGGGGTGGTTGGACATAGGGTGTATATATAGGGGGTATGTATTATTTTTAGTGTATGGTTCATAAGTATTATTAGGGAGGTTAAAGGTAACATCTAGAAAATTTACTGTTTTTATGTTGGAAGTTACTTCAATCTTTAGATCCATATTCTTCAGTTCCCTGATAATGTTTTTTTTAATGCCTTCGCACTTTGGGCCGCTTGCGTTTTCAACAATGATAAGGCCATCATCTCTGTAAAGTCCCACGTTGTTGTTGGGGATAAATGAAAAGGCCTACTAAGTCAGTAGCCTCAGCTGCATCAAAAGCACCCATCACAAGGTCGAAGGAGGTAGGTTGGTCTTTTTTAGTCCATTGAGAGTCCTGGCTTAGTAGGACAGTTTTAAGGCATTTCAGAATGATGTCAGTTTCAAATGGTTGAACATCGGAGAAGGTAGAAGCAAAATCCAAGACAGTGTCAAAAAGGTGTTTAGAAATAGAAGGGTAGTAATTAACTATGTCAAATTGAATAAATGCAGCCTTGTTCTTGTTAGGTATTCTTTTGAACCAATTAATGGTAGTAGGCCTTTTCATCCTATATAATATCACAAAATTTATCCCCAACAACAACGTGGGACTTTACAGAGATGATGGCCTTATCATTGTTGAAAACGCAAGCGGCCCAAAGTGCGAAGGCATTAAAAAAAACATTATCAGGGAACTGAAGAATATGGATCTAAAGATTGAAGTAACTTCCAACTTAAAAACAGTAAATTTTCTAGATGTTACCTTTAACCTCCCTAATAATACTTATGAACCATACACTAAAAATAATACATACCCCCTATATATACACCCTATGTCCAACCACCCCAAACACATTATTAAACATATCCCTAAATCAATAGAAAAAAGGCTTAGCACAAACTCATCTAACTCCAGCATTTTTAACCTACACAAACCCTTCTTTGAAAATGCTTTAAAGGAATCTGGATATTCCAACCCTAATATTACATACTTGGACCCTAATAAACCCAACAATACAAATAGGAATAACAGATCCCGCAAAGTCCTCTGGTTTAACCCTCCCTATAATAATATGATAAAAACTAAATTAGGTAAAAAATTCTTCATGCTTCTTAATCACCACTTCCCCCCTAGTAATATTCTACATAAAATTTTTAATAAGAACACTATTAAGCTTAGCTACAGTTGCACAAATAATCTAGAAAATAAAATTAAAAAACACAACAATAAAATACTAAATAACCACAACTATAATAACAATGGTCAAAATAACTGTAACTGCCTTAACAAACCCCAATGCCCGCTCCAGCAAAATTGTCTCTCAACAAATGTGGTTTACAAAGCAACTATTGCCCCTGCTGAAGACCCACAA
>NC_136508.1:92728861-92828861 GCF_053919585.1 Euprymna scolopes | reverse complement strand
GTATTCATTTTTTATTTTTGGTAGTTATGCAATGCACTTACCATGCTATTGTTTGTTAATAGTACTTTTTAAAGTTAAATTAAAGTTTTGCACTGTACACATAGATTCGAAAAAGTTGTCAAAAAACAAATATATAACAAATAAATGTTATCAAAGGCAAGATAAGTTACTTTTCTGCCAAACTGGATACATTTTTTTTTTGTTTTTATTCAATGTAACATGTTTATTCAGCTCGAAAAACATACAGTGACTGTTTACCGATGTATTCGAAAATTCAAGATGGAGTCTCACACCCTCTTTTAACACCGTAAGTTTGGAAAAAGGTGTTATAAATAAAAAATTATACAAAATACTATTAAAATCCGCCGAATATATGTCAACCTATGTCACAACATATATTGAGCGAGTTTTTAACAGTATTTTATCCGTTTTTTTTTATTTATAACATCTTTTCCCAAACTTACCGTGTTAAAGAGAGAATCAGACGCCATCTTGAATGTTCCAATACATCGGTAAACACTGTATGGTTTTCGAGCTGAATAAACATGTTATATTGAATAAAAACACAAAAAATATATCCAGTTTGGCAGAAAAGTAACTTATCTTACCTTTGATAACATTTATTTGTTATATATTTGTTTTTTTGACAACTTTTTCGAATCTGTGTACACTGTTCAGTAATACAAACCCCTTTTTCTTTTATTAAATTGTTAGGTGAAAGTACAGAATACTTATAAAACACCCTCCGCTCCTCGTGTTAAGAATGGGTTTCTAAATAACGGTATTATTTCAGCACGTTAACATAAGTGCACGCATAAGTACCATTTATTGATTTTTTTTTTTAATACATTATACAATGGGTAAATTTTCAGATTAGGTCCACCTCCACCTCCACAATTTTCTTTTAAATGACGACTTTTGAGTTTTCGACTATACTGAATACGACAATCGCATTGAAATTTTGCAGAAATAAGTAGTTATCGAGATATAAAAAGTTGTATTATGCATTATATTCTTTGGCGGCAATCTTTTGTTACGCGCGTGCGCGCGCCATAAATAAATGTACTCATCTATGACTGACACTGCACGCGCGTAAAAAAAGATGGCCGTCTAAGAATACAATGCATAATACAACTTTTTATATCTCGATAACTAATTATTTCTGCAAAATTTCAATGCGATTTTTTAATTCAGCATAGTCGAAAACAATTAACCAGTGTCATTTAAAAGAAAATTGTGGAAGTGGATCTAATCTAAAAAAATACCATACAATTATTTGAATGGCGTCCTTTTATCGTTTTCGTTTGTATGTTTTATATTTTGTTTTATATTTTGATTAGAAGCACAAATAAACGAGGATACTTGACTTTGAAACGATCAAATTCTAGTCATAAATCTCTATCCGACTATTAAAACCTTTAGCATTAATGTCGAAGAAGTCTACTTTTTTTTTGTGGTTATATTTAAAAAAAAAAAAAAAAAAAAAAAAAAGCGCTTCTACACTATTGGGACGAAATTTCGGAAATCATAAAACTGAATTTCACATGAAAACAATGGTATCTACCTATTTCTCATATTTTTAAGATGATTATATCAAAAATTATGAAAATCGATAAGGTAGAAAATTATTTATTAAAGAAAACAAAAAATAGAATTTGATTTGATTAAAACAATCGTAAGACACAGTTAATTCAAAAAGGAGGTAATTTTCCGCTTCGATTTAAACAAGATGGCCACAATTTTTCATCTGCTTACATAATTAAAGTTTTTTTTTTTTTTTTTTGTACTCTTGCATAATTTGACCCGAATTCTCGTGATTTCCCGTCAAGCCCGGATCGGGCGAAACCGGCAATCATCGGTGTCAGCCGAGCAGCGAGCGCCGAGCGGCGTAACAGACGCACTGACGCAGACTAAGGAAAAAGGCAAAACAAACCGAAAAAAAAATAAATAAATAAAAAATACAAATGCAAATTATCAAAAAATAACAAAAAACCTACCCTGAAAAAAGCAAATATGTTTATTTAATTTAGGTGCTTCTACACTTTATTGCCGAAATTGAAGACGTCATTTTTTTCACGCACTTGCTGTCCAAATCCAGGGGTCACGGAGAAAAAAGAGTGCGCGCGAGAGAGAGGATGAATGTCTTTGTCTAGGTTTCAACCATGATTCCCAAAGGGACTGAAGAAGTTCTTCAGGGGTCAGATGGAATCAATGTGCCTTAGTCATTATCTGGCTAAATCACCTCGCAGGGATAATGATTCGTGAGGCGGAAAATAAATCTTTATTTTATGACGGCTACATCACTCCCTACTTAGGCAGAAAGCTTACAGAGAAAAAAGGAGTCTTTCAGTAAATGTATAAGTTGTAGAGAACAAAA
The DNA here is from genome assembly GCF_053919585.1 of Euprymna scolopes. Taxonomy (NCBI): domain Eukaryota; kingdom Metazoa; phylum Mollusca; class Cephalopoda; order Sepiida; family Sepiolidae; genus Euprymna; species Euprymna scolopes. Next base: position 92,826,484 of record NC_136508.1, on the reverse strand, counting down.
ATATCAAAAATAAAATTTGTCAATTCAGTTTGTTCTTTTTAATGAAACAATGTTTGTACTTTACAGTGAAAAGTTTTGTTTGGTGTTCTTTGCTGCAAAAATGTTCTAACTTTTCAGTAAAAAAAATATCTTATTAGGAAAAATATTTGTGGTGTTTCTACCAAGAGTATTTTTATTTTATTTATTTTTTTGTTTATTTATATTTTTTTTGTTGAGAAATGTTTATATCATATGTGAAAAGTATTTGTTAGGGATGGATGGAGTGAATGTTGTCTTTTTGTGGAAAATATTTTTTGAAAAAAACCCAGAAATTATACAATAGTGCCAAGACTTCAAACATCCATCAATCTGAATTTGTATGTATAGTTCAATAAATAAGAAAAAGTAGGTGATAAAACTTTCACTTAACTATTCTTGCTATTGAAAAAAATCAGCAGGCTTTTTTATACGTATAAATATATGCATGTCAGTTTATATATGAAGTTTAAAATCAGTAAAATGTTTGTGTGTGTGTAGTTGAGTTTCTCATGACACTTACATTGATATTAAAAGCCTATATTTTCTGTTTAAAAATTAGGAAAACAAACATGGATATGTGAGCTACTAAATAAAGGTTAACTAATTTGCATATTCTTTGAAAAATGAATGTTTATTAATTAATTATTCATCTTTTATGGTTTCTTATTTGATGCTTGGTTCCATATTATGCTCAGTTTTATTTATGCATGTTTTTTACATTGTGCCTAACTGCATAGCAATTGTTTTTTTTTTACATAAGCATTACCACTTATCAAGGCCAAGAGGCCACTCGAGGATAAGGGTTAAAGAGTGTACAGTAGAAATTGGAAAATATAGTAAGCGTTAGTAATGGAGATTCGGTAAACTTGTTAACTTATATGGAACGGCTCATCAAAAACTTGTTTATGTTAGACTTGAAGACAACCATATTGTAGTCAGCTGGAAAGCAGAAAAACGGAAGACAATTCTGATGTATCGTTATTTTCATGGAAAGTGTTCAACTGAGCTTCAATCTATGGTCCCCCCTCGCCAAACTTTCACAAGAAACACTCGTCTAGCTGTAAACACTATCAATAATTTCCCCCACTCTTTATCTGTGCCTAAACCTAAACGTAGATTCCATGAACAAAGCTTCTTTCTTAGAACTGCACGCCTGTGGAATTGTCTTCCGTTTTCCTGCTTTCCGGCTGACTACAATATGGTTGTGTTCAAGTCTAAAGTAAATAAGTTCTTGATGAGCCGTTCCATATAAGTTATTAAATTTACCAAATTTTCATTACTAATGATTACTATATTGACCAATTTCTACTGTACACTCTTTAACCCTTATCCTTGAGTGGCCTCTGGGCCTTGACAATGTGGTGATGCCTTTGTAAAAAAAAAAAAAAAAAAAAAAAAGAAAAAAAATTCCATAGGCGTGCAGTTCTAAGAAAGAAGCTTTACTCATGGAATCTATGCTTAGGTTTAGGTACAGATAAAGAGTGGGGGGAAACTAGTGATAGTGTTTTCTGCTAGACGGGTGTTTTTTGTGAAAGTTTGGTGAGGGGGGGACCATAGAATGGAGCTCAGCCAAGCACCTGCCATAAAAATAACGATAAAGCAGAGACAAACTCGCAACATCTCTTCTGTGAGAAAGAGGTTTCAGGGAAGAGAAAAGGACATCCCCCACAAGGCTACGAAGTCTATTTTGAACTCTGTCAAGGCAGGATAAGTCCTTTCTAGCAGCTCCTGCCCAGATGTGGCAACAGTACTCCATCCTTGGATGTACCTGGCTCTTATATAGATAGAGAATTGCATCAGCAGTGAGATATCTACTGGATCGATTGAAGGATCCCACCATTTTTCCTGTGGCCTTGGCAACGGATTTTATGTATATGTTCTATTTAAGATCAGGAGTAACGGTCAAACCCAGAAGCTTGTCAAAACATGAGGCCTCCTCAAGACGAGAGACATTCATTTCAATTGATGCCAGATGGGGATCAGAGCGTTGATGATATAAAGATAAAAGCTTGTTTTTAGATGCATTAAAAGTAACAAGCCACCTCTTTCCCCATTGTACCACTTGCACAAGATCAGAGGAGAGAAAATCAGAGAACTTGGTCGTTTACGGTCTTAGATAAGCTACCATAGATAGTAGTGTCATCAGCATAGATGTCTACGAATGATGTAAAGATGTGATTTGGAAGATCATTAATATAGATCAGGAAGAGAGTAGGGCCCAGGATGCACCGCTGAGAGACTCCAGCATTAATACTAAGAGCTTCTGATTTCTGTCCATCAACCACTACTTTTATGAACCTATCAGAGAGAAATGATTTTATAATTGAGAAGACATTTTCAGCTATACCATAGCTGGAGATCTTGTGAAGTAAACCTTTATGCCATACTCTATCAAAGGCCTTAGATATGTCAAGAGCAATTGCCCTAGAAAGGTAGCCTCCATCAAGAGATTCGCTAATCCTAGGAGATATAACTGTAAGCATATCTGCTGTAGATCTAGCAGAACGGAAACCATATTGCGTGTCACTAAGAAGGTTATTTTTGTTGAGATGGTTGATTACTTCTCTATTTAACACAGATTCCAGCAACTTACTCATGATGCACAGGAGACTTATTGGCCTGTACGGAGAGGGAGATGAGTGATCACCTGAATTCTTAAATACATGCATACTGATGAGATTTTCCAGGGTGATGGGAAGCAATTCTCCTTAAGACAACGTTTAAACAGTTTTGTAAGTATTGGCGCAAGTTCTGGTTGAAGTCTTTTGAGTACTATAATTGGAATACCGTCAGGGCCAGTTGCTTTACTGGAATCAAGGTTTTTGATTAGCTTGGCAACATCACGTACAGATATTTGTATATCACATAGCATGTTTTCTGATACAGGAGGAAATATTGGAGGTTGGCAGCCTTGGTCACAAAGATTAGAATTAGCTGCAAAGTTCTTGGCAAAGAGTTTGGCTTTGTCTGATGCTGACGAGATTACCTCAGGTCCATTTATGAGAGTTGGGATAGAGCACACGCTTCTGTTCAGGATTCTGTTTGCTATTTGCCAAAACTGGTGGGAACCAAGCTGCTGCTCAGCTACTTTTGACTTGACGGACTGAGCATACAACTCTCTTGCGTTCTTTATTACTTTTTTTACAGTGGTTGCTGGCAGTTCTGAAAGCAGCTTTAGTCTCAGTACATCTATTACATTGGAAGCAATGGAAAAGGTAGGATTATTTAGGAAATAGAAGTTCTATCACATGCATATATATATATATATATATATATATATATATATATAGCTTTAAAAAAAACTTCAGGCAAGATAAAATGGATTTGTGTCAAAAGTTCCTTGGGCTGTGGAAGGTTGGTCTAACAGCAGTTATCTATAGGCAAAATTCATCAATACTGGGACGTTCAGTGGTCACGGAGAAGAAAAAGAGAGTGCGCGAGAGAGAGGATGAATGTCTTTGTCTAGGTTTCTTCCTGCTAAAAAGTAGGTTTTTAAAGCAGTTAACCAAATTTTTTTACTACTAATCCTAAGTTCGAGCAGCAAGGTTGTAAAACCACACATGATCACTGACAAAAACACAGACTCTCCTTCCTCTTCCTAGCCAAAATAAATGTGCAGGATCTTCTATAGCAAAAACATGGAAACCAAACAACAACTGACCTTTGAAAAAAAACTTATCTTTAACAGTTTATGTGATTGATAATGACCCTATGCATAATAATATACATGGACGATAAAACGCTTTGGATACTCAGATTTTTAGGTAGTTCTACTAAAATAGCCATATTTTTAAACCAAAGCACTTCAGTCTTCAAAATACAACTGTTTTGTTTGGAAATGAATATACTTTCAAATGAATTAATATGAATGTACATTATATATTTTAAGAGTTTTAAGCAAATAAAGTGATAAAAATGTGAATGTCGTAAAATGGACTTATATTAAGATATTAAGTAGATATTAATAAGTCCCTTTTACCTTTTTTTTTTTTTTTTAAATCGAGAGTAGATAATGCACTGTGGATGTGTTATCTGTAGCTCCAGTAACTTTTGCTTCTCCTTTTTTGTCCCTCAGTCCTCATTTCCAATGAGTGATGTTTCTGACAAAGCTGCTTTCCAGGTCGGTAGTACTTTGTGAACAATAGCCTGAGATGTTGGAAATTTTCTGTTTCTATGTCTATCCTTGTGGTCATATCACTAGTAAGGGTGCTGGAGGTAAAAAATTCTAACAAAAACCTAACAGCCAGCCATGATTCTCCCCAAGAGAGCTATATGCTCAGTCTGTTAAATCCACAGTAGCTGAGCAGCGGCTTGGTTCCCACCAGTTTTGGCAAATAGCAAACAGGATCCTAAGCAGAAGCGTGCGTTCTATCTCAACCATCATCAATGGACCTGAGGTCATCTCGTCAGCATCAGATAAGGCAAAACTATTTTCCAAGAATTTGCAGCTAATTCTACCCTATGCGACGAAGGCCATCGACTCCACATATTTCCTCCTACAACAGACAACACGCTATGTAACATACAAATATCTGTACGTGATGTTACCAAGCTAATCAAGAACCTTGATTCCAGTAAAGCAACTGGCCCAGATGGCATTTCAATTATAGTGATGAAAAAGCTTCAACCAGAACTTGATCCCATACTTACAAAACTGTTTAAGTGTTGCCTTAAGGAGAAGTGCTTTCCAACACCCTAGAAAACCTTGTCAGTATGCCCTGTATTTAAGAATTCAGGTGATAAGTCATCTCCCTCTCAGTACAGACCAATAATTCTCCTGTATGTCATGAGTAAGCTGCTGGAATCCATATTAAATAGAGAAATAGTCAACCACATCAGCAGAAATAACCTTCTTATTGACATGCAATATGATTTCCGTTCTGCAAGATCTACAGCAGATGTGCTAGTGCTTACATCTCATAGGATTAGTGACTCTCTCGACAAACGCTTCCTTTCTGGGGCAATTGCTCTTGACATATCAAAGACCTTCGATAAAATATGCCATACTTCACAAGATCTCCAGCTATGGTATAACTGGAAATGTTTTCTCAATTATTAAATCATTTCTCTCTGATAGGCTCATAAGAGTAGTGGTTGATGAGCAGAAATCAGAGGCCCACAGTATTAATGCTGGAGTCCCTCAGGAGTCCATCCTGGGCCCAACTCTCTTCCTGATCTACATCAATGATCTTCCAAAACACATACTTAAATCATTCATTGACATCTATGCTGATGACACGACCATCTATGGCAACACATCAAAGGCCATAAATGACAAAGTTCTCTCTGATTCTCTCTCCTCTGATCTTGAGTGTGTGGTACAGTGGGGGAAGAGGTGGTTGGTTACTTTTGCTGCATCTAAAACCAAGCTCCTATCTTTACATCATCAACGTTCTGATCCCCATCTGGCATCAATTGAAATGGATGGCTCCATGGGGAGGCTCCATGTTTTGACAAGCTTCTTGGTTTAACCGTTACTCCTAATCTGAAATAGAACACGTACATCAAGTCTGTTGCCCAGGTCGCTGGGAAAATGGTGGGATCCTTCTACCGCTCCAGGAGATATCTCACTACTGATGCAATTCTCTATCTATATAAAAGTCAAGTATGTTCAAGGATGGAGTACTGCTGCCACATCTGGGCCGGTGCTGCTAAAAACAGCCTATCCTGCCTTGACAGAGTAGAAAATAGACTTTGTGGCTTAGTGGGGGATGCCCTTTTCTCTTCCCTGCAATCTCTCTCCCACAGGAGAGACGTTGCGAGCCTGTCTTTGTTTTATCGTTATTTCCATGGCAAGTGCTCGTCCAAGCTTCAATCTTTCGCCCCCCCCCTCGCCAATCTTTCACGAAAAACACCTGTCTAGCTGAAACCACTGTCAGTAATTTTCCCACTCTTTATCTGTGCCTAAATCAAAACATAGATTTCATGAACAAATCTTCTTTCTTAGAAGTGCACGTCTGTGGAACTCTCTTCCCTTTGCCATTTCCCACCTGACTACAAACTGGATGTCTTCAAGTCTTACATAAACAAATTCCTGTTGAATCGCCACCTTAAGTAAGACATTTTATCAAATCTCCAATACTAACGATTACTATGATACTATCCCATTGATTACTGTACACACAATAACCCTTATCCCCGAGTGGCTTCCTGGCCTTAATAAGTGGTGACCTCCATGTAAAATATATATATATATATATATATAAATGACCTTTTCTGTGTGTGCAGAACGTTTTTAACAGACTCCTTTCTCAATTTTTAGTTTACAGACTTGAAACTTGGTATATAGGGGATTTGGACCCATGAAACAAATTCGATTTCGATTTCAGCCAGCAAAAGTAGCTGTTAACAGATCAACATTGAAAAAATTAATTGACCTTGGCAGAAGTAAGTTGACTAAACCTGTTACTTCTACACATGCACAAATATAGATTGAAGTCACTTAATTTTCAACGTTTTCTTATCCATCTGTTGATAGCTGAAATGGTAACAGCTTAGGCTGAAGCACTCAATGTTTTGGTTTCGATTCTAGCTGAGTTACTTTTTTAAACTTTTGAAATCATTACTATATATTGAGTACAATATAATCTATATATCTATAAAAGTGAAATTGTCTGCAAAATATGTTGCAGTGCACATGTTTACTATATCCCTATCCATGTGGGAAATGCTGTCCGCTGCAACATTTTGCTCAATCCTGCCAATAAAATAAAGTACCACAGTATAATCCCAAGTATTTAAAAAAAGAAAAGAAAAATTCAATTGCAAATTTCCATAGTTCATGAATAAGGCTCCAGTATGTAATCTTTATTTACACATGCGTCATATTTTGTCTAAAAAATTTTTATTCTGGTTAAAGTGGTTTATTTTCTGTGCTACATTCTTTTCTTAAAAAAAAAAGGGGGTAGATTTGTTTTAGTTTCTCTTTATAACTGAAACGATGTACATAAAAAACATTGTTGCTTTCTGTTTTTTGTCCATTTTAATAGTGTTCATTCATTATTTTTTTTGTAGACACAATTTTTGGTACTCTTGCATAATTTGACTCGCATTCTCGTGAATTCCCATCAAGCATGGCTTGGGTGAGACTGGCAATCGTCGGTGTCAGCCGAGCGTCATAACAAACACAGACTAACCGGAAAAACAAATACAAATAATCAAAAATAACCGTAATAGACGCAGACTAAGCGGAAAAAAAAAAAAATACAAAGGCGAATAATCAAAAATAACAAAAAACTTACCTTGAAAACTGAAAATATGTTTATTTTATTTTATCACTTCTTTTATTTATTTATTTTTTTTGTTTTGCAAAATATTTATCAACAGAAAGTTTTTTTTTCTTTGTTTTCTTCAAGAAAATATTTTTTAACCGAAAAATTGTTAGGTATAAGTACGTTTTATTTATTTTTTTTCCAAGACTTTTTGTTCAGTCAAGTTTTTTTTTTTAAAAAAGAGTGATGTTGTGCTCAGTTGATTAACTGTGTCTGGTCTAAAATCGAGAGTCAAAACAATAAGAATATTCTCTTGTCATAGCCCTACTTATAACGGTGAAACCATGTACATGTGCAAAATATTTTTCTTTTTATTCTTATTTAGTTGTAATTAAAATTTATTTGACAATTGGGAAGATTCAGCTTATCTCCAACTATCATCCACTGCCTCAAAATCATGCATTGCCTGGGATATCAACTGATTCTAGGCTTCTCCTGTTCATTTAACTCATTCTGAATATACTATTAGTTGTTTTCATATTTTATTATCATATTATGTTATCATCATCACAATTATTACTATATCACCAGTGTCATCATTACTTTTATTATTATCTGCCATGAAACAATAAATCAATTTATTTCCCTTTTTACTGCTCTCTCCTGGATAACGTACAATTCATTAACATTTTCCTCACTCGTCTTTTGCACAAATAAAAGGGGACAACTCGTGTTTTAACCCATACTCATTCTTTTGATATTGAAATGCATCTTCTTCCCATTAAACTTATGGGTTTTGTTATGTGTTAAAACATGCAATAACACCTCCATACAAAAACAAGACCGACAAAGAACATTTAATGTTTGAGATAGTTTTTATGCACAATAAAATTTTGGTCTAAATTGGTGTGTTAAGATTTGGTTTTATGCATTGGGAGTAAAATGCATGGAATGAAAGAGAAAGGAATGAATTAGAAAACAAATTTCTTTTGTGGAGGGGGATATCTTCTCTCCAGTTTTTAGTGGTCTTGTAGTAGTCGTTAGCAGAAAAGTATTGTCGGCCTTAACTTCAAAAGTGGATTTTTTTTTGCTTTATGCTGCCTGTCTCTTGTTTTCTCTTGGTCCTTTTCTTTTCTCTCCTTTGGTTCATAAAACCTTGGTTATTTATATATCCCCGCCAGCTGCTCTTAAGTAATAATGTCAGACATGACATATTCTCCCCTTTTGGACCAATTCTATTTTAATTTAAAGGGTAACGTAGGCATTATATGATAATGTAATTAGACCAACATCCCCACAACCACCTAGTGGATTCACCACTATTCATATTTTGTTTCCACACACTTGGCAAAACCTACTTTTATTTGAGCCTGTCCCCAGCATTAATTTCTAAAATGAATGAGAAGTTTCATAAAAATAAAAAAATTTTCTGACCAATCATAAAAAGACTGTGCTTCTTTTTTCTTTTTTTTTTTTTTAATTCAGCTCAATAGAACCAAGCAATCAATTATCTTTCATGAAACATCCGGGTACTAGGTTATCTCTCAAAGATGTACATTTAAGTAAACAAAGAGATTTGGTACTACTGTCTTCAGAGGCAAGGGACCATACAGTGGACTGAAAACGAATTTGCTTACTGTTTTTTTTTCTTTAAGGAAGAGAAAAATCCAAGTTGTCCTCGACGGTCATACGTCTAAACAGTGTGATATAAATACGGGAGTGCCTCAGGGGTCTATTCTTGGTTCCTAATATTTATTAATGACCTCCCCGACAAAACTGCCTCTGAGATGGGTATATATGCTGATGACACTACACTCTATAACAGGCATGACAGGAAAACAAATAAACACATATCTAAAGAAATGGCAAAAACACTAGAGGATGACCTCCAATCTGTAGTGGAATGGGGACATAAATGGATGGTCCCATTCAATGCTGCCAAGACTAAACTGGTTTCCTTCAATAATTACAAGAAACCTTCTCTGCCACCAATAGCAGTGGCCAGTGACTCCCTGTCTGAGAGTACATCTTTCAAACTGCTTGGCCTAACGTTCACAGGAAACATGAGTTGGAACAATTATATTGAAAACATTGTCAGGGCCGCTGCAAAAAAGGTAGGCTCTCTCTACCGTGCTAGAAAACTACTAACACCTGAAAGTATCCTGTACCTCTATAAGGCCACCATTCGCCCATGTATGGAGTATTGTTGTCACATTTGGGCTGGTGCATCTGCTGCTAGTCTCTCGCTCCTAGACAAGGTTCAAAAGAGAGTCACCAATCTGATAGGCCCTGAACTGGCATCTAAGCTTCAGCCTCTGTCCCATCGACGAAACATTGCATCCCTCTGTTTTTTCTACAAATATTTTAATGGTGAATTCTCTGACGAACTGCAGACACTTGTGCCCCCACGATGTAGATACCCTCGACAAACCAGACAGGCAGCTAAATCCCACCCCCACACAGTAGAGATCCCTAGATGTAAAAGATCTTTCTACTCCAGTAGTTTCTTCCCCAGAACCGCTAGACTCTGGAATTCCATTCCAAGTTCCTGCTTCTCCAACTGTACTGACATGCAGAAGTTCAAGTGCAACGTGAACCGACATCTTGCTGCCCAAATCCCAACATAGTGCCCCAGTAGCTTCTGCCCCTGATAGTAGCCCCCTACACCAAAGTGGCAATGCGCCTTGTTTGGGGTGAAAGCCCACACAAAAAATTGAACAAAAGACAAAATTAAAAAGAATGGTACTCATGCAGAATTTTTAATTGTGTCTTTTGTTCAATTTTTTGTGTGGGCTTTTAGTGATTGCAAACTAACAAATTTAATCAAAATGCAAAAAATTCAACAATTAAATGATTTTAATAAGTGCCCAGCTCCTAATACAAATCCTAGTAAATCAACCCCCCTTATTGGAAACACTGAAAGGAAGGACGAAACCAAATTATTGCTAGTATGTGTGGGAGAAGTTCTATAGGTGTATTAGAAAGTGGCCATTAAAAATGATGATCAGAACCTTAATAATTCAACTTACTATTTTTTTAAGCTTATAACTACTTGAAAATATAATTCAAACCCTAATTTTATTTTCAATTAAAGGAGCAAATACCAATTTTAGTTTAATTTAACGTTTCCAGAAGTAATAAATGTTAATTTTGGTAAATTTATTCTTTCCCTTTCCGGAAGCAATCGTTCGACCATATAATGATGTCTCCCCTAGATTTGGATAGCAAGTGCGTGAAAAAAAAAAATAGCGTCTCCAATTTCGGCAATAAAGTGTACAAACACCCCAGATTTTTATGGGGCGCTATTTTTGCCATAAATTGTTTTTTTTTTGTTTTTTTTTTAAAAGAAAGTTGGTAGTAAACGTTTCTTTTGGAAAACAGAACTTGGCACTCATTTGGCGTTGCGTTCCGTGGCGGCCAGCATAAAAAAACACGCATCGCTCCCTTTCTGACGCAAGCGCACGTAACACTTTTTTTTATTTACTGACGTTGTCATAGTAACTAAACGATTATTTTTCACATTTATTTTGAATAAAAGTTTTACTCTTTATGAATATTAAAAGAAAAATTACTAAACATTTATTAATAATGCCTCACTTTTACAAACATTTCTTTTTAAATGACGACTTTTATCGACTTTTTTTTTTAATAGCATTTGCAGATGGGTAAGCTGACATTTGTTTTTTTAATTTCTTTTAAAATGACTTTTATTTTATAGCATTTGCGGATGGGTAAAAAACGAAAAAAATAACTAAGCCATTTACTGATAATTTCTCGGTATCTTGACTTTGATAAAATTTATTTGTCAAAAATATTTGTAAAAGTGAGAATTATCAGTAAATGCTTTCGTTATTTTTTTTTCTTTCGTTTTTTACTCATCCGCAAATGCTATTAAAAAAAAAAAGAAAGTCGATAAAAAGTCATTTAAAAAGAAATTAAAACAAATGTCAGCATACCCATCTGCAAATGCTATTAAAAAAAAGTCGATAAAAGTTGTCATTTAAGAAATTTAAAAAAGTGAGGCATTATTAATAAATGTTTAGTAATTTCTCTTTTAATATTCATAAAGAGTAAAAATGGAATGGAAATTTAAATTTCGCTCCGTTTTAATCTATTTTATTTTTTAATTGTGCTTCTCCCAAACAAATATAATTAAGAAAATAACATTCAACAATTGTACTTTATATATATAAAACACGAAATATTAAAAAAAATATATATATTAACGAAAGAGAAATAATTCCATTTTTAAACGAAAAAAGTCAATTTGGTATATAAAAGTTCCGTTAAGTGATGTCACGTGATGACACGCGGTGTGAAATAATTGTCCCCAAATAAAAAAAAATGGCCCATCCGTACAAAGAAAACCAAATATTTATTATAGAAAAATTATGTATAATGTTATAATTACAAAGAGATATATAGAAACACGCATGCGTACCATAAACATATTATACCAAAATGTGGAAGCCATCCGTCCAGTATTTAGACTATTAATTACGAACGAACCAAGAGTTACATTTTTATATATATATATATATATATATATATGAGCAAACACTTAATAAAATATGTTAAAAAACACTTTGAAATGAGTTAAAAACATATTTAATCTGAAAAGGAAACACTAGATAAATGGATAGTCCTTAATCCGCAGAGTTTCGAAGAAATACTTTCCTTCTCATCAGAGGATAGGAATTAGCAAAATGCAGGATCGGATTTTGCATGCAGAAGTATTTGAGGAAACAACAAGTAAGTCTAAGATCTTACTTGAAAACAAAAAAAGTGAAGCAGAGGGAATATGGTGAAGAAAAAGGTGATTACACATGAATGGATAGTCTGGTGGAAGATAAATAATCCAGTGACGGTAAAATCCAAATGTATAACTTCAAGAAAGTTAAAAGAATTTCCATTTGTACAAGTAAAATCCAAGGAAATCCGGTAATTGGAAGAAGATGGTCCATAATAATCCAAAGGCAGAAATCCATGGATTTTTGCCTTTGGATTATTATGAACCATCTTGGATTATTATGGACCATCTTCTTTATTAACTGTTTGCTCATATTATAAGCTCTATTTCCTATTTGGTTTTATTGAGCTTTTACATCTGGCTGAGATAATTTTATAAATATTAATTCTTTAATATTTATAATATACTTTAATTTTACCATCTTGGATCATTTTGGTAAATTTAATTGTAATTTTCATTTTATATATATTAGTGATGGGACGATTCTGATACAATTACTGATTCCAATTCTTTATAAATCTCTAAATATTTAACTTCAGGGTTGTTATTTTCCCCCAATTATTGTTAAAAACACATGTTAAATGTGTATATATTTTCTTTGAACGTAAAATTTCATAGGGGGGTAGGGTGATGTCTTGATTTTTAGCTTTACTGGTAGTTTAAAATCAATAAATATTTATTGTTTTATTATTGCTACTAAATACAAAAGATAATTAAAGGAATCGTTTTTGGCATCAGAACATAGGTACAAATTTTTACAATACTGATTCCGATACTCTCAAAAGTTCCAATTTTTCCGATTCCCGGTTCTGATTAATCATCCCAACTCTAACATACATACATGTACCTGATAGGAGAATAGTATTCAATTGACAACCTATAATATGCATGTACAAGTCTTATCTATGTAACTTCCCGATGAGGACAAAATAAATGTATGTGTTAATAAAATCCTGAGGATATAACATAGATGGATGTAGATATATGTTACCTATGTACAACCAACATATGTGTATGTTATAGGAGACTAGTATTCGGCTGACAACCAGGATGTAAATCTTAAGTGGAAATATATAAAAGAAATTGTTATTTTGCTCTTTGTTTTTTGTTAAGAGTAAAAAAATGATGATTTCAAGTGTTGTCAAGTTTCAAGAGGGTCCAGTAGGTGGAGTCATGTTTTAATGTTTTCGCTTTAACAATGTGGTCTGGCTTAAAAAATACATAATAAAATTGAGTGAAGGAAAAATAGCTGATTAACATTAAAAAATACACACTTAAAAAATTAGATTTTAGTATTGTTTTTCAAAGTGTTTTCTGTGGTAATTGTTATCACCTTGAGTTTTCATCATGGAAAACATCAATGCATCACACTGGAGAATAGTATTCAACTGACAACCTACAATATATATAATATCTGCATCCGTCTATGTACAACCAAGATCTGTCTATGTACAACCAAGATCTGACTTAAAACAAACGGATCATTGCATTTTCGTTATGGAAAACACATTTTTCAAGCTATACCTTTTTATGAGTCAAACCATCAGAGAAGCAAATGGGTGATGTCATTCTTTTCCCCATTCTGTTAAGTTCATATTATTGGTTTCTCCAATTGTTAACTTATGGTGATGCAAAGTGTTGCACTCTACGTTCAATCTTTCTCTCTCTCTCTCTTTCTCTCTCTCTCTCTCCCTCGTAATATGTATATGAGAAAATTATTCAATTCACAACTTATAATATTCATATACAAGTCTTATTTATGTATCTCCCACATTACGTGGTTCGACCACATAACTTGTATTTAATCAGAGCGAAACTGGCCCAAATCAGTTGACATTGAGAGCTGAAAGGCGAACACATTTGCAGTTTACTTGACAATTCACTTATCAGTTGTTACTTCTTTATATGCCCTTCTAGTATTGTACGTTATGGAATAAATTGATTCTATATCTTACATCTATGTATTGTTGTCTACTCAATGATATAACACCTTCTTTAAAGTGATTATAAATGCTACACAAAATAACTTGTATTATTCACTTTAATTGTAGAATTTAACCATTATATCTTTATATTAGACTTAACCTGAGCCATCAGTTCTTTCAACAGATTTTGGCAAATCAGAAATGTGGAAAACTAATTTGCTACACAAGATTTTGGTACCATGGTTAGGATTTACGAAACGAAGATTAAAACCATGTCATGGTGAAATGCCAATCAAAGTAGTCCATGATGAGAACAATGAAACAGAAACTTTACAATGAAGAGTGTTGATATTAACTCTATCAACAGAAAATGGTCATTAAGAAAGAGAGGAAAATATAGGAAAATAAATGCATGTTTAAACAAGATAAAACTCATAAGATAAGTAAGTCTCTTAAATTTTCATTTACTTTAATTTTTCAGTTACATGTCCCTGATGAATTTGATGCTACCACAGGATTCCTCAGAAACTTTACAATTAACTAATCCAAGCAATGTACTTTAATATCAGTCATCGTATAAGTTTTGTCTGAAATTTGATAAATTGGAAAGTTTAATGGAGATGCACTTGAACAGATTTAACTTTATGTAATTTTGTTTTACTGAAGCGATTAATTAAAATTTCCCTCACTCTTTAGATTTGATAGATAATCACTTAAAGATCTAGCTAGAGCCTTCCGTTTGTCAGGGTTGACCATGAGTAATGCATCCTTAGCTTAGTTATCCTGTCTGTCTGATCCAATATTGATTACCTTCATAACGTACATTGCAACATTCTTGTATCAGAGTTGGGGGCAGCTGATAGACCACTTCCTGAATGCCACACAGAATGTCTTTTGGAATACACCCATCCTCTATATGATGGACATGATCCAAGCAGCATAGCCTGCATTGTGTGTACACGCTTGGAAGGCTTGCATGGGACAGAACCTCTGTTTTGGACATCCTATCCTGCCAAGGATGTGGTGGAAGCTTCGTAGGTGAAAGGTGTTGAATCATCACTTTTTGTCATACAGCATTGTGTTGATGATGCAGGCACTGTACACTGCCATTTTAGTCTTTATTGTCAGCTTAGGGTTCTTTCACACTCTGGATGTGAGACGAATAAGTTCCCTAGCTGCTTTTCCAATCCTTTTGTTGATTTCAGTGTCAAGGGAAATGTTGTCATTATGGTGAACTCAAGGTATGTAAACTAGTAGACGACATCAAGTTTATAGTCATTGATAGTGATGGCAGGTGGTACCTTAGTGTCTTATCTCAGAACATTTGTCTTAATCAGACTAATGGTACCTCCAAAATCTTTGCAAACCTGTGAGAAGCCATCAGTTCATGCAGGTTCTGCTGGGTGTACATCACAACTGCTGTGTTGTCAGCAAATAGCATATCTCTGATGAAAATGTTACATACTTTTATTCTGGCTCTGGGACAGGCAAGGTTGAACAGCCTGTTGTCTGATCTGGCACATAGATAAATTCCCTCAGTTGCAGTGTGAAAGACATGCTTCAAGAGTATGGCAAAGAAGATGGAAAAAGAACATAGCCTCACTTGACTCTATTGCTGACACTGAAGAATGGATGGAGGAGTTCCCACAAATCTTGAGTGTCCCCTTCAGGTTCGTGTAAAAGGACTTTATTATGCACTGCAGCTTTGGTGACAGCCAATCCTTCTTGAGTTGGCAGAAGGAAAAGATTGTCTTTTTACTCCAAAGAGATAGAAATCATTTCTTCTTTACACAATGATTGAATAGCTTTGTAAGGATAAGAGTAACTTCCAGCATAAGTTTACTAAATACAATGATTGAATTGTTGCATTAAAACTCCTGATAAGTTTGAGAAAATCCCAGACAGATTATAGATATCACTTAATCACCGTGGAAATTCTTGAAGTAGGCGGTCCTGGTCATAAAGAGTGGGTTATTTTTTTAAGTATGAAACTCAATTCCAGTGATATTTTCCAAGTGGCACAGAACACAATCTTTACAAAAATGGAATACAGAGAAATTTCAGAGGTGAAAGAAGTAAAGTCATTCCAATCAGCCCCTGAGTATCGATACACTTGGCTATGGAAAGGGACATCTGAGGTCTTCTTAAATTTAGAAAACAATTGAGTTATCACAAGATCCCAGAGGAAATAGAACAGTAGATGTGCATTGTTCAGGTTAAGTTATGATGAATTGATGAAGAATGTTTGCAAAATGTCTCTCAGTATTAGGTATGCAAATGAGTTTATCAATCAAATGAAAAAGACAAAACTTCTTTCATCATCAGTCTTTTTAGAATAGACTAACCATTCAACATTGTAAGCATTAAAGTCACCACAGACATGAATGACATTTGCTACCAAAACAGTAGCAGAAATTCACTTCTAAGTGAACGATCAACAAAAGATATTGTTGTTTGAAAGAAATAGTTTAATTTGTGAACTTGTACATAATCGTGATTTTATTTGTAGGGCATTTCATTCCAAATTCCAGATAATGTGGAATCATCAGGAGAGAAAATGCACTGTTTCAGGGCCTTCATCTCAATGGCTTTTCCGTGTATTGGCCAACTTTTACTAATATGAGATCCCATTAACTAAATTGCATTTAAATCAAATGAACTGTTATATATAATCAAAAGTGGATGTTTAATGGCTTAGCATTTCCCTTGTCACTCAACAACTTAGCATCTCACATGTCATGGATTTTACTAAATATGTATGACTACATTTATGTCTGACTAATTGCTGATGATGGATCAAGCAACTTTGTCTTAGGCAATCTCCTAGATCCAGCAGCGGACAAGTTTTTATATACATCAAAATCTTTTTGTTTACTTTTACACCAGTTTAATTTTTTAAATAGTAAATGAAAATTACAATGAAATACAAGTTAAAAAAGAAAAACTTTCCTTAAAGTTAAAAGAAAAAAAATATTTGTTTACTTTTTTAAAATTGTAAATGTTATTTTTCAGAGTGTTATTTTTTGGTTTTGAATTTCACTTAGTGCATTGGAACTTGTTTTGGTTCTTGTTTAGAATTACACTTCGTTAAAAAAAAAGTACAGAAAAATCGCTGTAATGTATATACTCGTCATGCAACAAAGATGTCATACTCCAAAATTCACAGAAATTAATTTTTTTAATTAAAAAAAGAATCTTCTTGATCAATTTAGGTCATTTTTGGAACATGATATCTTTGTTTTGTGATGAGTATGTATATCAAAAATTTTTCTGTATTTTTTTTAATTAAGTGTAAAAAATAAACTCGATTTTGTTAAATGTTCTCTTAAGCCTGAAAAATCTTGTTTTTTGAAATTTGAATTTTTTAACACAATAACAAATCTACATAATGTAAAAGTAGAAAATTTTTGTAAAAGTAAAGAAAGTAAATAGAAACACAAGTGTGTGTGTGTATATATATATATATATATATATATATATATATATATATATAATTTAAAGGAGATTAGAACAATAGTCTAAAGAGCTGAGTGTATTTTAATGTAACAGTGAAATTACTAGTTTAATTAAAATACAGGAAATAGAAAGTGCTCGTTGTAATTTAGATATATAATAAGCTCGATAGTTAAATGTCCTAGAGCTAATTCAATATTAAGTAATGTGATTTATAATTTAAAATTTAAAAATTTAAAAAATTTTTTAAATTTAAAAATCAATCTTATGAAACTGATTTTTAATGTAATTAAAATTTGATTTTTAAATTTAAAATTTTTTAAAATTTTAAATTATAAATCACATTACTTAATATATATATATATATATATATATATATATATATATATATATATTATGATGTGAACAAAGCCAATTCAAGGTTAGTTCTGTCCAGCAACAAGCAAAGAAGAATGGCAACTTCTAATAAGGTAAAAATGTTTTTATTATTATTATTATTATTTCATGTATTATTTTATCTGTACGAAATTCCCTTAGTATAAACATCATTCAGAAACTTTACGAAAGGTAAAAAAATCGAAAAAAACGCATACTCATGCTGGTCTAGCTCCTCCCCTCCAGCTGCCCCTGATTTTTACATATATAATGCTAAGAACTTGTTAAAATATTAGGGCTTACGAGTTTAAATGATGTGAACAAAGCCAATTCAAGGTTAGTTCTGTCCAGTAACAAGCAAAGAAGAATGCCAACTTCTAATAAGGTTAAAATGTTTTTATTATTATTCATATTTGATACATAATCCCTTGTGTATCACATTACAAATCCACACATTAATATGGGAGGGGAGACTATTTTCAAATATCGTTCTAAATTGGAAATGGAACAACGGACTTATATAAGTAGATATTAATAAGCCCCCTCGTATCTGTTTTTTTTTTTTTTTTTTTTTTTATAATGGAGAGTAGATAATGCACTGTAGATGTGTTATCAGCAGCTCCAGTAACTCTCGCTTCTCCTTATTTGTCCCTCAGTCCTCATTTCAAATGCGTGATGTTTCTGACAAAGGGTGAAGAAAAAGCTGCTTTCCAGGTCAGCAGTACTTTGTGAACAGTAGCCTGAGATGTCGGAAATTTTCTGTTTCTATGTCTATCCTTGTGGTCATATCATTAGTAAGCGTGCTGGAGGTAAACGTTTTATCTGGGCTGACATTACCAACCTGATAATCAGAGACCCGAACCTTGGATTAACCACTAAGGAGGCTGTTCTATCAGCAGGATGCAAAGTACTGGGGCTGCTGTATTGCCATTTGGTGAATGGATTCTGGACCATGCAATAGGTTCTGGTTGGTCATCTCGATGCCATACTAGTGGGTAATTGTTACGGCTTTACCTTATGTGCTACAAAAAAAAAAAAAAAAAATTCCTATCTTTTTCTCTCTTACTTTCCCTCTCTGTCCTGCTCTAACCAAGTCTGTCGACCTGTTCCACAAATCCAAAACGTCAACATGAAATATCTCCAGAAAAAAAAAAACACGAATAAACCTAGAACCCCATCCTCCAATGTAGACCCCTACTACCATGTCTCCTTCTCCAACATCAGGGGTCTACGTTCCAACCTTCCAGAGGTTAAAACCCAATTACAGTAGACAAAACCGGACATATTCTTTCTAATCGAAACTGGCATAGGGCTGACTACTTCCATAGATGAGTTCATAATTAAAGGATACTCTAACTTAACATCTAAATCTGACCCCCAAGATTGCCATGGGCATGAAATATGTGCCTACATTAAAGATGGCTTTTCGTGTAGTAGGGATATCTCCAGAGAAGACCCTAATTTACCTTATATGTGCTTCCGGGTTGCACTTGCTTACACCACTGCATTTATATTTGCCTTCTATCGCCCCCACAACAGTGGAGTTACTATCTTTAAGAGTATATCTGAGAAGATTGACCACATCCTGTCTGCTCATCCCTTGGCTAACATTCACATTTGTGGTGACTTCAGTGTCCACAATGTGGAATGGCTGACCCACTCAAACAAGACAGATGATGAGGAGAGTTTCTGTCATGATTTCGCCATTGCCTATGACTTCACCCAGATTGTTCATGAACCCACCTGTGTGCCTGATACTACCGGTCAGTATGCAAGCCTTCTAGACCTTTTCCTCACAACTTCCCCTGAGCTATGTTCATGTTCCATTCTATCTCCTTAGGGATCTTCCGACCACTCGGTTGTATCAGTTAAGATAAAAATGAAATGTAGTAAGTCCTCAAATGTACCTCTCCACCGTACTGTATATCGATACTCTATGTCTGACTGGGATAGCGTCCATACATTCTATCTTCTCTACCTTTGCATTCCATGTTTAAAAAGGATGTGTCCTCTACAGTATCAGACCTGACCGAATGGTTAATTGTAGGCATAGACCGATTCAGACCATCCAAAAACTTCCAACAAAAATCTAACAGCCAGCCATGGTTCTCCCCAGAATGTGCTGCTGCCATCGCGCACAGAAATCACTTTTCCATAGCTACCAATGTAATAGATGTACTGAGACTAAAGCTACTTTTAGGACTGCCAGCAACCACTGTAAAAGAGTAATAGAAAATGCAAGAGAGCTATATGCTCAGTCTGTTAAATCCAAAATAGCTGAGCAGTGGCTTGGTTCCCACCAGTTTTGGCAAATAGCAAACAAGATCCTGAACAGAAGCGTGCGTTCTATCCTAACCATCATCAATGGACTTGAGGTCATCTCGTCGACATCAGACAAGGCCAAATCAAGAACTTTGCAGCTAATTCTACCCTATGCGACGAAGGCCATCAACACCCCGTATTTCCTCGTATAACAGACAACACGCTATGCAACATACAAATATCTGTACGTGAGGTTGCCAAGCTAATCAAGAACCTTGATTCCAGTAAAGCAACTGCCCCTGATGGAATTTCAATTATAGTGTTGAAAAAGCTTCAACCAGAACTTACCCCCATACTTGCAAAACAGTTTAAGCGTTGCCTTAAGGAGAAGTGCTTTCTGACATCCTGGAAAACCTTATCAGTATGCCCTGTATTTAAGAATTCAGGTGATAAGTTATCTCTCTCTCAGTACAGACTAATAAGTCTCCTGTGTGTTCTGGAATCCATATTAAATAAAGAAGGAGTTAACCACTTCAGCAGAAATAACCTTCTTAGTGACATGCAATATGGTTTCCGTTTTGCTAGATCTATAGCAGATGTGCTAACGGTTATATCTCCTAGGATTAGTGAATCTCTCGACAAAGGCTTAATTTCTAGGGCAATTGTTCTTGACATATCAAAGGCCTTCGGTAAGGTATGGCATAAGGGCCTACATGACAAGTTTTCCAGCTACGGTATAACTGGAAATGTTTTCTCAATTATTAAATCATTTCTCTCTGATAGGCACATAAGAGTAGTGGTTAATGAGCAAAAATCAGAAGCCCACAGTATTAATGCTGGAATCCTTCAGGGGTCCATCCTGGGCCCAACTATCTTCCTGATCTACATCAATGATCTCCCAAAACACATACTTAAATCATTCGTTGACATCTATGCTTATGACACGACCATCCATGGCAACACATCAAAGGCAGTAAGTGACAAAATTCTCTGATTCTCTCTCCTCTGATCTTGAGTGTGTGGTACAGTGGGGGAAGAGGTGGCTGGTTACTTTTAATGCATCTTGCTCGTTTCCCACCTGACTACAACTTGGATGTCTTCAAGTCCAACATAAACAAATTCATGATAAATCGCCCCCTTAAGTAAGACACTCTATCAAATCTCCATTACTAACGATTACTACGATATTATCCCGTTGATTACATCAATTACACGCAATAACCCTTATCCCCAAGTGGCTTCCGGGCCTTAAGTGGAGACTACCATGTAAAAAAAAATTTCATATATATATATATATATATATATATATATATATATAATTATTTGCTATAATAATTAAATACCTACAGACATTAGTGTTTTATCCTTTCGGGAATCTTCAGTGCAGGGTGTCACAATTAACACCACTCGATAGATTCAAACCTGGCAATACAAGCCATATATATATATATATATATATATATATATATATATATATATATATATATATATATACGAGATCCTTAAAAACAGGCATTTATTTTTTTTCCAATCTAGTGTGCCACTTTTGGGAAAACTGGATTTTCTCCATATTTAAAACTGACCTTGTGTTTAACTCTGCCCTTAAAGAGAGGAAAGTAAATATTTTCTAATTGATGTTTGGCAAAATCTCGAAAATAAATTTTCAATGTTTTAAGTCTGATAACAAATGAATTCTCTCTTGAATTCTTATGTAAAAGAGAAGCAATCGATTTTAATTTAGATGTGCTGACATAATTTTTTTTTGTTAAAAATCTTTGTAAAAAAAGTAATCAAGTTTCTTTTTATCAGACTAAGAAAAGTATTTAAAAAATACGAATCAAGAAAACCATTCTGCCCTACAAAAAGGTTTAACTGAAAATATGTTTACTTTTACACTAATTGAATTTTTTAAATAGTACACCCCCCCCCAAAAAAAAAAAACAAACAAACAAACAAGCAGTACAATCAGCAGAAGTTCGTCGTAGTTAGTCGGACATTAAAAAATCTTGCCTTTTCTGGGAGTTGAACTTCCATCCAGACAAATGAGAAATACCTACATTGTTCTTTACTCATTATCCGTTGCTCTGTCTGAATCGTTTTCGGATTGTTCCTTTTTGGTGGATATTGAAAGCAATTTCCTGTATTTTTCTCTGTAGCATATATATATATATATATATATATATATATATAATTTAAAATAGTAACATTTGTGTCTGAGCGTACAACTCCTACAGCCCATATCAGTGAACTGATCAAGACCAAACCTGGCATGATGATGGTCCTCTGCCTAGGGTGATTTTGTAGTTGTCATTGCCAAAATATGTTTTTTGGTGTAACAAATATTTAAAAAATTGGGGGGAAAGAAATAAAGCAAAATCTTGTAAATAAAGGCAAAATAAACAAAGGGGAAGCAAAATATAAAAAGGAGAGCATATGAAAACCAGACTCGAAGAGACTATCAATTTAGTCAAGTTTTAGTGAAAGAAATAAAATGCTAAATTGCTTTTATTTCCCAAAGCAAGGGTTAACAATGAACCTTAAGTACCAATTGCAAAACAAAACAAAAAAAATAGAACATACAAAAAAGGACCTCTAATTGAGAGACTAATTCTAGAATTAATTTTATCGAATGGAATGTCAAGGTTAAATTTATCGTCCAAATGATAATTAACAAATTAAAAACAGGAAAATATATGTTGTCATTCTTAAAATAATCATACAAAAATAGTCTTACTTGATATATAAAACCTGAAAGGAAAGAAATATACAAAAAAAGTCTTTAAAAATACTTTTTTTCTTTCAGTCTTTCTTTAAGAGGCACTCTCTCAATCTTCTAGAACCTCCTGGTTCTAATGTTGTTTTTTTCTCTTTTAAAATAAAAAGGTCCTTATAAGAAAGGAATTTTGGTTGAATTGCCTTCCAAGACAGTCTCTTTCCTGGAGAACACGTGTGCCGATAATCTGTCTGTCTTTTTGTTTGACAGGCCGGTAATTTAATTTCTGTCTCTTACAGAAAAATATCCCAGTTTCTTCATTTTGAGACTAATAGTTTCCCGGTTGGTAAGGCCTCGTTGCCTTATAATTAATTGGGAATGAAATTGTAACATCTTTCTTCAAAGGAGAAAACTTGGGTCACATATAAAAAAAAACTTGGGTCATATATAAAAAAAAAAAGGTTTTCAATTGATCTCAAAGACCAACGTGTTTTGTTGATGGCAATTAACTTGAAATTGAAGAAAATGGACAAAAAGCCCTTCCTCTGTCATCTTCTCGCCCCTAACAGGGCAAGCAGGAGTGATTGCTGGAAAGCGATGATGATGATGATGATGTCAGTCACACCAGATCAAGAAGTGTAGGCATTCTACTTAACAAAGGCAAAAAAGGGCTGAACGCCACCCTGCCTCCTGACACCATTTGATGGCTGTTAGGATTAAAAAATACAATTCTCAAAAGGGATGGGGCACACCATTTTTCAAGGTTAAGTCCAAAGGTTAAGGTTATAGCCTATATATACATACTCTTCTACAACCCACACCAGTAAACTGATCATGACCAAACTGGCATGTTGATAATCCCCACCTAGGGATGGTGCACACCATTTTCCAAGGCAAAGATCAAGGTCATAGCCTATACTATATATATATATATATATATATATATATATACTTTCTTATAGCTCACACCACTGGAATGATCATGATCGAAGCTGAAATGATGATGGTCTGCTTAAAGATGTTTCAGGGCCTTCTTCTTGACCATTTTTCCACGTATTGGCTTCCACTCATTGATGCAAGGTCCCATTATCTGAATTGCATTTAAACCAAATAAACACTTTAATAAAATCAAAGTTAGATGTTTAGTGACTTAGTGTTTCATATGTTGTTCAACAGCTTAGAGTCTTATATGTTCTATAACGGCTGAGCGTCTCACATCTTCATTGTGTGAAAATAAAAAAGAGTATATATATATATTTTATTTATTTATTTTTTTTTCAATAAAAGAATTTAAAAAATGTCAGCAAAAGGATAAACAGACAGGATCTTATCTTAATCTATCAGTTATCTTTGTAATAATATTGGAGCACAGAGAGGTGCTAGTGTGAGTGGAAGAATTAGGAATGGATAGAGGAACTTTTGCCATGAATAATCAGAAGAACATTACTATTGTCGAGCAATGGGAGTGTCTATCAGGTGTTTGTATGCAGTATGCTGATGTATTGAAGTGAAAACTGTCCAGAGAGGGTTATACAAAAATCTTTCATCTAAATAAATGAAATTGAACTAATGTTTATACTTGCAGACATATTCACCAATATTTCCCTTCTTCGCTAAAATACCCGTGGATATTATTGTTTTACAGTCCATTGAACAAGGCAAAGGTTGTACGTCTTGAGGCCACATGCACCTGCATAGAGCCCAGCCTTTAATAGCCCTTCAAATGATACTTCAAATGCAATCAAATAACATATTTCAGTGAACCCTACTGGCTTCTTTAGCAATGCCCCATATTATACCCTGGTTTAGGAAGTTTACTGTTTAACAGTTTTGTTATTGATTGTTGTCTAAACCCATTTCACACACACACAAAAAATAATGACAAAGATTAGAGGTGTTACATTTTTGAAAAATATTAATCGAGCATTAAAAAAATGCTTATACTATTCAATAACAAATCTACTTACTTTAAAATCACACAACGGAAAACTCTATTACCCGAGCTTCCAGCTAGAATCAAAGTAAAGAAGAAGAAAGCCTTTTCATCTGAGGACATTTTTAATATTTTTTATCTCATCCAGAGTCACCATTTTTGGAGAGTTGAATTTTCCCCGACATTAAAAACTAACATGAAAGACTGTTCTTCTGAAAGGATGAGATTTTATTGAATTTTTATGATAGTGATGTCATAGTAGAACCACTCTATTTCTTTATTTAAATATTTTACATCATATCAATTTTTTATTTAAATATTTTACATCATTTACATCATATCAATTTCTTTATTTAAATATTTTACATCATTTACATCATATCTATTTCTTTAGTTAAATATTTTACATCATTTACATCATATCAATTTCTTTATTTAAATATTTTACATCATTTACATCATATCTATTTCTTTAGTTAAATATTTTACATCATTTACATCATATCAATTTCTTTATTTAAATATTTTACATCATTTACATCATATCAATTTCTTTATTTAAATATTTTACATCATTTACATCATATCAATTTCTTTATTTAAATATTTTACATCATTTACATCATATCAATTTCTTTATTTAATTATTTTACATCATTTACATCATATCAATTTCTTTATTTAAATATTTTACATCATTTACGTCATATCAATTTCTTTATTTAAATATTTTACATCATTTACATCATATCAATTTCTTTATTTAATTATTTTACATCATTTACATCATATCAATTTCTTTATTTAAATATTTTACATCATTTACATCATATCAATTTCTTTATTTAAATATTTTACATCATTTACATCATATCTATTTCTTTATTTAATTATTTTACATCATTTACGTCATATCAATTTCTTTATTTAAATATTTTACATCATTTACATCATATCAATTTCTTTATTTAAATATTTTACATCATTTACATCATATCAATTTCTTTATTTAAATATTTTACATCATTTACATCATATCTATTTCTTTAGTTAAATATTTTACATCATTTACATCATATCTATTTCTTTAGTTAAATATTTTACATCATTTACATCATATCAATTTCTTTATTTAAATATTTTACATCATTTACATATCTATTTCTTTAGTTAAATATTTTACATCATTTACATCATATCAATTTCTTTAGTTAAATATTTTACATCATTTACATCATATCAATTTCTTTATTTAAATATTTTACATCATTTACATCATATCTATTTCTTTAGTTAAATATTTTACATCATTTACATCATATCAATTTCTTTATTTAAATATTTTACATCATTTACATCATATCTATTTCTTTAGTTAAATATTTTACATCATTTACATCATATCAATTTCTTTATTTAAATATTTTACATTATTTACATCATATCAATTTCTTTATTTAAATATTTTACATCATTTACATCATATCAATTTCTTTATTTAAATATTTTACATCATTTACATCATATCAATTTCTTTAGTTAAATATTTTACATCATTTACATCATATCAATTTCTTTATTTAAATATTTTACATCATTTACATATCTATTTCTTTATTTAATTATTTTACATCATTTACGTCATATCAATTTCTTTATTTAAATATTTTACATTATTTACATCATATCAATTTCTTTATTTAAATATTTTACATCATTTACATCATATCAATTTCTTTATTTAAATATTTTACATCATTTACATCATATCAATTTCTTTAGTTAAATATTTTACATCATTTACATCATATCAATTTCTTTATTTAATTATTTTACATCATTTACATCATATCAATTTCTTTATTTAAATATTTTACATTATTTACATCATATCAATTTCTTTATTTAATTATTTTACATCATTTACGTCATATCAATTTCTTTATTTAAATATTTTACATCATTTACATCATATCAATTTCTTTATTTAAATATTTTACATCATTTACATCATATCTATTTCTTTATTTAAATATTTTACATCATTTACATCATATCTATTTCTTTATTTAAATATTTTACATCATTTACATCATATCTATTTCTTTAGTTAAATATTTTACATCATTTACATCATATCAATTTCTTTATTTAAATATTTTACATCATATCAATTTCTTTATTTAATTATTTTACATCATTTACATCATATCTATTTCTTTATTTAAATATTTTACATCATTTACATCATATCTATTTCTTTAGTTAAATATTTTACATCATTTACATCATATCAATTTCTTTATTTAAATATTTTACATTATTTACATCATATCAATTTCTTTATTTAAATATTTTACATCATTTACATCATATCAATTTCTTTATTTAAATATTTTAACTCATTTACATCATATCAATTTCTTTAGTTAAATATTTTACATCATTTACATCATATCAATTTCTTTATTTAAATATTTTACATCATTTACATCATATCAATTTCTTTATTTAAATATTTTACATCATTTACATCATATCAATTTCTTTATTTAAATATTTTACATCATTTACATCATATCAATTTCTTTATTTAAATATTTTACATCATTTACATCATATCAATTTCTTTAGTTAAATATTTTACATCATTTACATCATATCAATTTCTTTAGTTAAATATTTTACATCATTTACATCATATCAATTTCTTTAGTTAAATATTTTACATCATTTACATCATATCAATTTCTTTATTTAAATATTTTACATCATTTACATCATATCAATTTCTTTATTTAAATATTTTACATCATTTACATCATATGAATTTCTTTAGTTAAATATTTTACATCATTTACATCATATCAATTTCTTTAGTTAAATATTTTACATCATTTACATCATATCAATTTCTTTAGTTAAATATTTTACATCATTTACATCATATCTATTTCTTTATTTAAATATTTTACATCATTTACGTCATATCAATTTCTTTATTTAAATATTTTACATCATTTACATCATATCAATTTCTTTATTTAAATATTTTACATTTACATATCAATTTCTTTATTTAAATATTTTACATTATTTACATCATATCAATTTCTTTAGTTAAATATTTTACATCATTTACATCATATCAATTTCTTTATTTATATATTTTACATCATTTACATCATATCAATTTCTTTATTTAAATATTTTACATCATTTACATATCAATTTCTTTATTTAAATATTTTACATCATTTACATCATATCAATTTCTTTATTTAAATATTTTACATCATTTACATCATATCTATTTCTTTAGTTAAATATTTTACATCATTTACGTCATATCAATTTCTTTATTTAAATATTTTACATCATTTACATCATATCAATTTCTTTATTTAAATATTTTACATCATTTACATATCAATTTCTTTATTTAAATATTTTACATCATTTACATCATATCAATTTCTTTAGTTAAATATTTTACATCATTTACATCATATCAATTTCTTTATTTAAATATTTTCCATCATTTACATCATATCAATTTCTTTATTTAAATATTTTACATCATTTACATATCAATTTCTTTATTTAAATATTTTACATCATTTACATCATATCAATTTCTTTAGTTAAATATTTTACATCATTTACATCATATCTATTTCTTTAGTTAAATATTTTACATCATTTACATCATATCAATTTCTTTAGTTAAATATTTTACATCATTTACATCATATCAATTTCTTTAGTTAAATATTTTACATCATTTACATCATATCAATTTCTTTAGTTAAATATTTTACATCATTTACATCATATCAATTTCTTTATTTAAATATTTTACATCATTTACATCATGTCAATTTCTTTATTTAAATATTTTACATCATTTACATCATATCAATTTCTTTATTTAAATATTTTACATCATTTACATCATATCAATTTCTTTATTTAATTATTTTACATCATTTACATCATATCTATTTCTTTATTTTATTATTTTACATCATTTACATCATATCTATTTCTTTAGTTAAATATTTTATATCATTTACATCATATACAATTTCTTCATTTAAATATTTTACATCATTTACATCATATCAATTTCTTTATTTAAATATTTTACATCATTTACATCATATCAATTTCTTTATTTAAATATTTTACATCATTTACATCATATCAATTTCTTTAGTTAAATATTTTACATCATTTACATCATATCAATTTCTTTATTTAAATATTTTACATCATTTACATCATATCAATTTCTTTATTTAAATATTTTACATCATTTACATCATATCAATTTCTTTATTTAAATATTTTACATCATTTACATCATATCAATTTCTTTATTTAAATATTTTACATCATTTACATCATATAAATTTCTTTAGTTAAATATTTTACATCATTTACATCATATCTATTTCTTTATTTAAATATTTTACATCATTTACATCATATCAATTTCTTTATTTAATTATTTTACATCATTTACATCATATCTATTTCTTTATTTAATTATTTTACATCATTTACATCATATCTATTTCTTTAGTTAAATATTTTACATCATTTACATCATATCAATTTCTTTATTTAATTATTTTACATCATTTACATCATATCTATTTCTTTATTTAAATATTTTACATCATTTACATCATATCTATTTCTTTAGTTAAATATTTTACATCATTTACATCATATCAATTTCTTTATTTAAATATTTTACATCATTTACATCATATCAATTTCTTTATTTAATTATTTTACATCATTTACATCATATCTATTTCTTTATTTAAATATTTTACATCATTTACATCATATCTATTTCTTTATTTAAATATTTTACATCATTTACATCATATCAATTTCTTTATTTAAATATTTTACATCATTTACATCATATCAATTTCTTTATTTAATTATTTTACATCATTTACATCATATCTATTTCTTTATTTAAATATTTTACATCATTTACATCATATCTATTTCTTTAGTTAAATATTTTACATCATTTACATCATATCAATTTCCTTATTTAAATATTTTACATCATTTACATCATATCTATTTCTTTAGTTAAATATTTTACATCATTTACATCATATCAATTTCTTTATTTAAATATTTTACATCATTTACATCATATCTATTTCTTTAGTTAAATATTTTACATCATTTACATCATATCAATTTCTTTATTTAAATATTTTACATTATTTACATCATATCAATTTCTTTATTTAAATATTTTACATCATTTACATCATATCAATTTCTTTATTTAAATATTTTACATCATTTACATCATATCAATTTCTTTAGTTTAATATTTTACATCATTTACATCATATCAATTTTTTATTTAAATATTTTACATCATTTACATCATATCTATTTCTTTATTTAAATATTTTACATCATTTACATCATATCAATTTCTTTATTTAAATATTTTACATCATTTACATCATATCAATTTCTTTATTTAAATATTTTACATCATTTACATCATATCAATTTCTTTATTTAAATATTTTACATCATTTACATCATATCAATTTCTTTATTTAAATATTTTACATCATTTACATCATATCAATTTCTGTAGTTAAATATTTTACATCATTTACATCATATCAATTTCTTTATTTAAATATTTTACATCATTTACATCATATCAATTTCTTTATTTAAATATTTTACATCATTTACATCATATCTATTTCTTTAGTTAAATATTTTACATCATTTACGTCATATCAATTTCTTTATTTAAATATTTTACATCATTTACATCATATCAATTTCTTTATTTAAATATTTTACATCATTTACATATCAATTTCTTTATTTAAATATTTTACATCATTTACGTCATATCAATTTCTTTATTTAAATATTTTACATCATTTACATCATATCAATTTCTTTATTTAAATATTTTACATCATTTACATATCAATTTCTTTATTTAAATATTTTACATCATTTACATCATATCAATTTCTTTAGTTAAATATTTTACATCATTTACATCATATCAATTTCTTTATTTAAATATTTTACATCATTTACATCATATCAATTTCTTTATTTAAATATTTTACATCATTTACATATCAATTTCTTTATTTAAATATTTTACATCATTTACATCATATCAATTTCTTTAGTTAAATATTTTACATCATTTACATCATATCAATTTCTTTATTTAAATATTTTACATCATTTACATCATATCAATTTCTTTATTTAAATATTTTACATCATTTACATCATATCAATTTCTTTATTTAAATATTTTACATCATTTACATCATATCAATTTCTTTATTTAAATATTTTACATCATTTACATCATATCAATTTCTTTATTTAAATATTTTACATCATTTACATCATATCTATTTCTTTATTTAAATATTTTACATCATTTACATCATATCAATTTCTTTAGTTAAATATTTACATGATACTTTCTTCTCATCTCTTTTTATTTATCTTTTATTTACATTATTCACCCTTCCACCCACCATCTAAAATGTATACAAACATACAGTCCTTGGAATTGTGTAAGTTACTTTTTTGGATTTATTCTGACCAAGATTAGAGAAAGCACTCTGATGTATAAAAATTATTAAAACGTGTTTCATAATGGTGAATGCTTTGGCTAGTATAAAAATTATTTAAAATATATTTGTTTTCTGTCAGCATCATTACCCTGAATGCTGTGCTGGAATTGAATGCTTGTCAATGAAATCAATGACAAAGAATTTTCTTAGCTATAGAAATAGAAATTCTTTTACAGTATAGAATGATAAAATTGTTGCCCTGGAAAAGATGACAAATTTCCGTTTGATGAAAACCTTTTTTCTTTTTTTGTTGCACGCAATCTACTAGTTGGCCAGTTGCATACAAATCCCAAGAGCGATATGAGCCTTCTATCATGTCTGAAGTGACACAATGTTAAACGAGCGAGATTGGAGATGTACCGCTATACAACTCATGCTCTCTACCGATCCAAGTTATGGTAACAGGACCATTGCCAGCACCCTCAAAATGCAAATTTGACAGTTCAACGCTTGAGGGCACAGCTGACCAAAGTTTCTGTCCACGGTTATTGTCTTTGTTGTGGTTTCAAGTGAGGGCCACATCATGCTACATCACATCTTTGAAGTCGGCTTGAAAGTCAACACCAAAGTGCACCTGGATATGCTGAAGAGTGTAGTGATCTCTTAGTCAAATCAGATGGCCGCTTGCAGATCCTGGGTGTATCAGCAGGACTCAGCACTGACCAATTCGTCCAAAGAGACCCAGGCTTGGCTTCAGAAGGCGTGCTACAACTTTTTATTATGGCACTCCTCCTCCCCCAACCTGAACCCACTGGACTACTTTATTTGGTCATATGTTGAAAACATCACCAACATGACCTCTCACAACAGCAAAGCCAGTGTGATCACTGCCATCCATCAAGTATTCGCCAAGCTCCCACTGGCATTTGTGGAAAAGGAATACTCCCAGTTTTAGACCCGTATCGAGGTGGTGATTGAGGCTGAAGACGGCTACATTAAATAGATGTCAGCTCTACTACATAATCAAGTTACTAGTTACTTGAAGTGAGTTTTTTCAATAAAAGTTTTAAATGCAACAAATGACGACTCTGATGCTGATTGGTGTATGAGTGATGACTGATACTGATTGGTCAATAAATGATAATTCCAATACTGATTGGTCAATAATAACAACAAAACTTTATATTCACTAATTTTGTTTTAAAAGTGAGTCATGTTAGTTTTTCCACTTGATGTATTCATGATTCAGGTTTAATCTTACAAAAGAAAAAAAGTATTATTGTAAAAAACACTTAAATACTAGAAATTTTGTGAAGTGGTTGAGGAAAAAAATTATTCTTTTTATAGATTTACATAAATATACCAGAAAAAAGAAACACTTAACATTCATTTTCATATCAACAAGTTACAAATGCTAGTATACATACACATATTTTCATAGAATATAAGCATGCTCTCAGAATATATTCACATATACATAATGTATATATACAAGGACATATCCATCATATATGCAAAACATCATCCTCATACAGCCCATCAGCCTTGACAATGACTAGTCGGGCCTCAGTGCTTTATCCTTCGGTGCAGGACTTTCCACCTTGGCTACTAACTTGCTTGCACAGTTTAGGTGTAGTATCTATTGTGCATTAGATAGACACCCTCTGAACCTCCAATGCTCATGTCCAATGGAGCGAACCCGCGACGACTAACAGCAGAGGAGACCGCAGCTTCTGGCCGAAAGTAATCTCAGTGAGGTAGGCAGTCGCCCTATCATGTCCACTACTATGCCTTTTCTAAAACATACAAAATATACAAAAACAAATATAAATTAATATAAATTTAAATGCACACATATAATATCTATTGCCACTAGCAGTTTTGTTTAACTCAGTTGATAAATACTGGTCGCAGATAATTGAGGTCCCAGTTTAAAGTCTTGCTGGTTTTTGCCACACTGATAAGTCATAGTGACAATGAAATATGTATCTAAGAATATCGTGTGTGTGTGAGGTATGTTTATATGAGTTTATATTTGCATGTACAGGATTCACTAAACTAAACAATCATTATGAATTTTAGAACACAGCTGCTAGGCATAATGTGGGCTATGTTTAGTTCAATTAAGTTTTATGCAAAAACAGGACAAGAAGTGTTCTGAAGCCCTTTGTAAAACTTCAGATAACTTTGATTTTTGAAATTATATTATTAGACAACAATTAAGAAAAATTCCCCAAATTTTAGTTTCATTGAAGAACTTTAAAGGTTTTTTAAGGGGCATAGTATGGGTACAATCTCTCATTTAAAAATTCAAATATATCAGATTTACGTTTTGATTTATAATCATTTGACATAAATTAAGATTCTCTGTATTTCAATTTTTTCGAAAGATTCTTAAAATGTTCATTTTTAAAAAAAATCAAATTCATACAATGGATTTTGATTCAAAGTAAAATGATTCTTTGCACTTAATATTTAATAGAATTATTTGTTGGTTTTAATCTTTGTAAAGGATTATTAATATTGATGAAGCATACGACATAATCACATCAACACACCTGTTCTCATTAGATCACCAAAATTAAGCAATGTTGAGCCTAGATGGGTGACCATTTGGAAATACTACGTGCTGAATGTAGGAGGGCATCAACCTCTCGCTGCCAGAACTGCAAAAATCTAACATTGCCATCTTCCCTGACTGAGATATACATGTGATTGGGAATTGCTTGTGAATTTAATATTTCCTTGACACTTTCTTTTTTGGAAGAAGCTGGTTCAACCTGTCCAGAGTGAATGTTGCTGGCATGGCATAGCAAAGGATAATAAAAGTTGTGCAAATTTATTCTGTTTAATGGAATTTATTTTACCCATCATGGGACAGATATTCTTCTAGTATACACACATATATATATATATATATATATATATATATATATATATATGCTAGCTGTACATACCCAGTGTGTCCAGGTAAAAAACAAATTGCCAGGCAGAGGGTTTAGTCACTACGGTAGAACCCCAGGATACGGCATTAAAAATTAGTAACCAGATACAGTACAGTATATAATACACAAGTATATAATTAAATAACATTATAAATAACACTGTAAGGCAGGGCAACTATTGTAGCCAGGAGCTGGATAAACATCATATTCCACATTATAACATGAAAAAACGTATCCTAGGGCCACCGTATCCCGGGGTTCTACTGTACTACTTAAGATACACCAAATATACTAAGTTGTTATGATTTTCCTGAAAATTGACCATATTTTGGATTTTGGGAAGCATAAAACATAGCCATCTTCATCTATGAAATTCAAACGGTAATAAAATCTCATAGCTTAAAGGGAAATAACTCATAGGTTAAAGGAAAACTTACTTTGATTTTTAAACGCGGCTAATTTAGATTATAATAATAATTAAAAATAAATTAAATTTAAATTAAATTACAAATCAATAAATCAACTTCATATAATATTTCTTAATGGAATACTTAAAACAATTACTGATTTCCATTAAAAATTTAGAGCTAATTGTTAAAACAAATTTTCTTTAATGTTACATGCAAATGAAATAACCTCTTGAATGTCGATTCTTTTTGAATATATGTATGGCTTACTCCATGTCAAATCAACAAATTTTGAGGAGGGAGATACCATGTCCGACACAGATTTTTAAAAATTTGCTACACTTATAGATCTCCATGAAAGGAACTGAGTGGCACCTGGTAAACTTCTCAAGGTCAAGGGGTTCCTGAGACCTGACCTTGACCTTTTTACGAAAAATGTAAAAAAATGTGAATAGTGACCAACTTTGAAAGATGATATCTCAGTTGTTTATTAACCTACAAATTTTGGTCATATATCATTCTAAAGTACGAGGGGCGTGCAATAAGTAATGCCCCTGACCCACTTCCCATAGCAGTAGAGCAACGAAACTTGGCACAGTTATTAGTCTTTCTCTACATAGGAACCACCCAGAGTTATGCATTTCTCCCATCGTTTGATGGAGCTCTGGAGACCATTTTTGTAGAGCACCCCTGGTTAGTCCTCCAGCCACGACGTGACTTGAGAAATCAAGGCTGCATCATCTGGGAAACGCTTTCCTTTCAAAAACAACTTCATGGCTAGGAAAAGGTGAAAGTCAGAGGGTGCAAGGTCAGGACAGTAGGGATGATGGGGGAGGATTTCATAACCACACGCCTGTGCTTCTGATCTGGCGACAAGCAAGTTGTGGATCGGAGCGTTGTCCTGCAGGAGGAGGGTACCTTTGCTGATCTTGTCCCACCTCTTGATTTTGATAGCTTTCCTTAATTTCCTCAAAAGTGAAGCATAATAGGCTCCTGTAATTGTGGTACCCTTTGCCAGGAAATCTGTCGTCACTACTCCGTCCTCGTCCCAGAAGACTGTGAGCATGACCTTGCCAGCGGAGGGCTGCACCCTTGCCTTCTTTGGAGATGGTGAGTCCAAGTGCTTCCACTGCATTGACTGGTCTCTGGATCATAGTGATGGACCCAGGTTTCATCCTGTGTAATCAGTCTTTTGAAAACTTTTACTCATCTTCTTGGCACATCTCCAAATTCATCCTCGAGCACTTGACGCGTTCTCGCTTCTGGAATGGTGTGAGTAATCTAGGAATCCATCTGGCAGACACCTTATGCATATGCAAATGGTCATGAATGATTGTTTCCACAGACCGTGTACTAATCTTGACATCTTGTGCTATTTGGTGAATAGTAATGCGCCGATCTTCCAAAATGGCAGCCTCAATTTGATGGACAGATGCCTCATCAATGGCAGAAGGGGGGGGGGGCGACCATGTCTGGGAGCTGTTTCCACAGACTTCCAGCCATGTTTGAATTGACAATGCCAGAGTTTTACAAGGTCATATGATGGGGCATTATATTATCACCATAAGTTTCTTTCATTTCATCGAAAGTCTCCTGTGGTGTGCGTCCTTTCAAATGCAAAAATCGGATCACTGCTCGACATTCAACAGGCTCCATTTCACACTTGACTCAGTACAAACACTTGTAAAACAGAAACCACAATTAGTTCAGAACTGTAATTTTCCACATAACCCGTAGAGATATAAATCATTGCACATGCAGAATTTCAGCTAGATCAGACAACTGGAAGGGGGTCAGGGGCATTACTTATTGCACGTCCCACATACTTGGATAGATGTACAATTTTATTTGGGTATAATTTTTATAGAGGTCAAATAAAAAGTTGACCATGACCGTTTACCTGACTTATCTCAAAAACCGGTAATTTAATTTTTTGTTTAATTTTGACTTCAGATTTGTCTATCTTAGGACAGTATATATTCCAAATTTCATGATGGGCCTTCCACTAAAACTGTTGCTACAGTGTTTTATAGAAGTGTGCAAAATTCAAAATGGAAGAATGTAGTACCTGCTCCTTCATATAAAAAAATTTTTACTATTTCAGAATATGGTCAAGTTGTATATCTTTATAAAGCTATTTTAATACTGATTAATTAATGTTCACATAAGGATCATGGTCATGAAATTAATAAAAAAAATTTCAGGTGATGAAACTGAATTTTCTTTTTTTTTTTTATGCAACACAGATTTTGTTATGGAAAAACTGATACGATAAAGTATTCTGAAAAGTGTTATGGTTTAATTAAATTATAGCATAAAAATATGTGACCTCAATGATGGACAAATTTTTGATGTTTGTTATTCTAGATAAAAAAAAAAAGGATTTTCAGTCATATATGGTTACTTTTTGTCCATGAAAAAAATTTAAAATGAATGTCCAAAAAAAAATTCTTGACATATTAAGTTTTATGCAAATTCTGGTTATGAAATCAAAATATTCTTTTTGGATATGAAACTGGTTTAGGATTCCTTTCATACTTATACAACAGAGATTTTGATTCAGAAGAAGTGTGTTGAGATTTAAGTAGGTTATAGTATCAAAAGAATAAATGGCATTTGATGTTGATCGTAAACAGTTTCTTTGACTTTTGACATGATACATTATATTCACAAGAAATCAATCTGTGTTCATTGGGATATGAAAAATCTGTTTTACTGAAACTTTTTTTTTTCCAGAATAATAAGTATTAATGTATTTATTTAGATTTTTTTTCTTTCAAAATCATTCTTTCCGAAATATTTGATGCATTTTTTCATCTCATTTTTTTTTAAGTTTATAAGTTCTTCCTGTTTCAGTTATTGGATCAACTAAACTAAGAATATCAGAATATTTCAAAATCGATATATTTAGGTGTGATGGATAATAGAAAGATGAGGGTCCATTTGGTTGTAAAAATATCAAGTTCGGCTCTTCATTATTTAGATATTTTTCAAGTACACATCCTAACCACTAATTTCTATCATGAAGTGCTGTCACAAATCCGTTAATGTCTTCCAACTCCATATTGTTTAGCTTTGTGATTCGAACTATCCTGCCTTTATTTTGTGTTGACACTGTTTTTACTTCCACTTCGCTCTGAGAGACAAGAATGAAAGTATGTCATTTCTGTGTTGCTATAATAGAAGACAGATTTAGCAAGTTGTCCACTAAGATGTTTGCTTCCTTTGTCCATTCTGCAGTTGAGGAATATAAGAAATGTATTCCGGAAATATTTTTTCTCGCATAAAAATACAGCTGTCTTGGCATCATGATTTGTTCATTATAGGGTTGATGCAGGCTAGATTTTGCTGCTAACATTTTAAAAGTGCCACATAACCCATCACATGGTCGTTTCCCATGAGAAGTAGCAAAAATAGTGCCACTCTGCATCAGTACCAAAATCAGATTTATGGTTGTACAAATTTATAAAGTTTTACAAATTTTTATAATGTGCAATAGCCCCATCAGAAAATAAATCAATTTTTGGACATCAACATCAAGAATTTCTTTTAATTTTCCTATAAACTTTCTTTGAAACAAATGAACAGCTACTATGTCATGCTTGAGACAATCAGATATACAAAATTAATGTTCAAAGTCAATTCTACTTTTATAGTAGCAGATGAATGGATCCAATGTAGCTTGACCATTATTCCAGTGGAATCCTTAAGACGCATCTTGCAAAATAGATGAATAATTCTCAGAAAAGGCTCTTTGAAGCTTGGTGAAGTTTTAGCAATAGCAGATTTTGCTATCAGAACAAATCTTTTATTGTGTTTTGGCAATGAAATTATGCTTCTTCAATGTTTGAAGGCCTGCATAGAAAATTTCCATGAATTCCTCTGTGGATTGTGATAGTTTGTAGAATGGTTCTATCAGTTGATAACCAATGTTTGTATACAAAATCATCAACTGAATTTTTGTGAAAGATTTCTTCCATATACAAAACAAAATTATCCATCAGTTTGTTGCAAGTTGAACAGTCACCCAAGTAGCAACTTGCTGATGCTTCATTGCATGTAACAGCAAGTATGCATTGGTGGTAATCTGTTAAATGATACTTTTCTCCTTCAGCCAATTTAGCAAGATGAGATCCTGCAATCCTCAACTTCATATTCTGATGGATTGTGCAAATGCAGACTGTATTAGTCCCAGCACCACCTGCTAGTACACATTCTTTTGATCTAAGCTCAACGAATTTAGAGAAGAGAAGCTTATTTTCTCCTGGTTTTTTGATTTGTAATTCAAATGCCTCTTTCAGGTTACAGAGAACAAGATATTTTTGTTCTTGAACCCGTTTTCCATCATTTATTACCGTCTTGTAATCATTTTTTCCAGGCATCACTCTACTGACTGCTTCACTTTTATAAAACTGCGTCACTTTATTAATCATCTCTTGTGGGAATCTAGTTTTTCGTGTATTTGGCAAAGCTAAAATTCCTTCCTCATTCACAAGTTTTTTGTTTTTTTGTTTGTCTCGCCATGTACATTGTAGTACCAAATTCTGTTTGTATTTTGCTTAGACTCCAGCTTTTTGAAAGTACTGTCAGAATTTGAATTTTTTGTAATCTCTTTTCAGTTGCAGCAAACTTCTCCTTAAACTGAGTAATAATTTCTCTTTCGAAGTTTTGTTGTTCTGCACTAGTTGATTCCTCATGAGAAATGTTTGCAATTATATCGAGTCTATCAGATATTGCTCTTGTAATTTTTTAATTTTTTTCTTCTTATAAGTTGTATGTTTTTAAAGTTTTTGTCTCTTTACTGGTAATTCACCAATAATTGACAATGACTCATTCAGTAGATGTAACTCAGTTTCAATATCCTCAAAAATGTTTGAAGATTCACGTGCAGGCAATCGTGGCTGATCTTCATCTGTTGTTGAAGAAGCGTCAAAATACTCAGCTGATGTCTTTTCTACATTGTGTGCAAATCTTCTTACCAGAGATCAATTTGAATCGTCTTTTTTTTATCAGCACATTCCTGTGATATTTTCCTTAAACTTTTTCTGACTTTCTTTTCATGAATTTTAAAAGGGTTGCAGCATACATTATTCAGAAAATTTTTAGTAACTGAATCCATTTTAATGGAACAATAAAAAAAGTATTATGTCTCA
This sequence comes from Euprymna scolopes, assembly GCF_053919585.1. Taxonomy (NCBI): domain Eukaryota; kingdom Metazoa; phylum Mollusca; class Cephalopoda; order Sepiida; family Sepiolidae; genus Euprymna; species Euprymna scolopes. The sequence continues at coordinate 92,786,719 of NC_136508.1, read as the reverse complement.
GAAAGGATAAAAATATGTCTGAAAAAAAAAATTTTATAATCTGATGAAAATAATTTCATAATATTGACTCTAACATGACAGGACAGAAAACATTCTCTCCTGGAATTGTATGCAAGAAAATATTTGAAATATCTCTCATTTGAACTTCTGACAGTATGAATATAGTAATACACATGAAAAAATTCAAATTGCTTAAAATATCTCAATAATGGTATGGATCGAAAGAGCTGGATGATCTAAGAAAGAATCTTTTTAAATTTTTAAAATCTGACTAAAAATAGGGAAATTATGATTATTTTTGTGCCCTGCATGCTTGAGACCATATGCATTTCGTCATTTTTTACACTACTTTTCAGTAAAAATATATCTTTGTTAAAACACAAGATTAAGCAATGAACTTTACCATATAAGTGTATTTTTGTGCAAGGAATCAGAATTATTTCTTTATTATATCACGTTTTTTCACAACAAAATGAAAAGAAAGAAAATTCAGTTTCATCACCTGAAATTTTTTTTATTGATTTCATTACCATGATCCTTATGTGAACATTAATCAGCATTAAAATAGCTTTACAAAGATATACAGCTTGACCATATTGTGAAATAGTAAAACATTTTTATATGAAGGAGCAGGTACTACATTCTGCCATTTTGAATTTTGCTCACTTCAATAAAACACTGTAGCAACAGTTCTAGTGGAAGACCCATCATGAAATTTGGAATATATACTGTCTTAAGATAGACAAATCTAAAGTCATAATTAAAAAAATAAATTAAAATACCGGTTTTTGAGATAAGTCAGGTAAACGATCAAGGTCAACTTTTTATTGGACCTCTAAAAAAATATACCCAAATAAAATTGTACATCTATCCAAGTACTTTAGAATGCTATATGACCAAACTTTGTAGGTCAATAAACAACTGAGATATCGTCTTTCAAAGTTGATCACTATTCACATTTTTTTTTTTTTTACATTTTTCATGAAAAGGTCAAGGTCATATCTCAGGAACCCCTTTACTTTGAGAAGTTTAACAGGTGTCACTCAATTCCTTTCATGGAGATGTAGCAAATTTGAAAAAATCCATGTTGATTGTTGATTTGACATGGAATGAGCCATATATATAAAGCACTATTCTAGAAGCATTCATGGACTTTTATCATGATATATATATATAAAATCAGAATCCTGAGGCGAATAGGAAGACAGATTAATGAATTGTGTCTTACAAAATATTTTTTAAGAGGAAATATTATATAAAACAACCCCAGCCAAAAAACAGAATAGCTTAATATACTTGATATATAAATCACACAGGAACATAAAAGTATAGAAGAGTCCATTTTCAATATTAAAATCTATTTCTGAAGCAATGTACTTTTTGTATACATTAATCAAATTGTTAACAGACAGACAGGAATACAACTTTATTATAATAGATATATGCTTCTCTCAGTTGTATATTTTTGCTAGGTTAGAAAGATGATACTATAACAAATGAACATATACTACACTGACCCACATAGGAGTAGATAATGAGGACCCTCTCCTCTTTCCACAAAAAAACGAATTAATGCCTGAGAGGATGATATCATGACAACAGAACAGATAGTGTACTACCCCCCCCCCCAAAAAAAAGAAAAAAATTGAGAGGATAATAATGGAAGGATAATATCATAAGGAGGTAATACCTGGGAGGATCGCCCATAAAAGGAGAAGGTAGTCTTATGACAACCGAACCAATACTACACTACTGTATCCCCAACCCCCTATAATGGCCGAAAATGATATCAGCAATAGGTGCATTAACGCTGAATTAGAGCTTTTTATTATGTGAACAATCCCGGCAACAACTGGTGGCCTTGTTGATCCAAATTGTTTGTTGGAGACGCATAATACAAGAAGGAAAAATAACTTTAGGAACATTAATAATAATAATATTGTTTTGTGATGGGAACCATTACATGGTATTGAATAGTATTGTTTTGTCTTGGATATGACCTTGGATTCAAAGTTTTTAGGATTTCACTGTGCGGAAAACTTGTGCAGAAAAATTCAATTCCTGTTGGGAAAACCACCCAATTAATATGCACAAGTGATTTGTCCAATTTAGCCAATCAGGGCGAATCTAAGTTTGATGTAAAGAAAATGGATTAGCTGAATGAGGAACGAAACTTTTCAAACTCCATACCATCACCTCCATATAAGAGGGTGCACAGAGCGTTTTTGCACAAGTCAAGAAGCCAGTAGAGAGCAGAGAAATCCGGTTGAAGTTGAGTCTGGGCTATCCACTCCACCACACATGCTACCCCCAACTTATTCACTGCCCGCTAGATAAAGAGGAGAGGAGATAATTGTTTGTTGAAAAAAGGTTCCGTTTGAGTCACTGTCTAAGCAGAAAAAAGACACTGCATATATTTTTTTTCTCCTTTTCATAACTGTAAAATAACATTTTTTGTATCCAGAATTTATTTAATCATTTATCTTTATGAACAAAAACCCAAAGATTTACATCTGGAGTCAATTACTTGTTGCATAAAGAATTCATGACTTACAAATGATACCAATTGAAGTAATTTCTTTCAGGAGACAGCAAGCAGGAGAGAGGAATGGCCAACCCAGTGCATGTGAACTACAGCCCACGACATGCGCATTTCTGGAGATTTGAGTCATTCACTTTGTTTCTTTTGAATTCCTTTATTTTTTAAAATTTTAGTTCATCATTTTTTAGAATTTTAGTTCCGTCATTGTAGAACTGACCAAGACTCTGCTATTGAACTTTCTTGGGTGTTCTGAAATTAGAACCACCTAGGACTACACTTATGTTCTGGTGGACATAACGGTTGTGATACTACCCACCCTCATTAAAAGATAATACAATAATAGATAGTATCTTTTTTCTCTCTTTTTTTTTTTTCATTCATTTTAAAATGCCAAGAGTCATAAAAACATTTTTTCTGTTCTTTTTTGGCCTTTTCACTAAGATCAAAGTGTACTGCATATGTAGTAAGCTGTTCTCAGCTTCCGGGCTGGATCAAACGATTTTCTGGTGAAAAAATTACAATGCAATATTACAACTGTATATATTAATTTATTAGAAGCTGGTTATAAAATGAATATGAAAATTAAAAAAATCAAACTGTGACTGTAGATATTTGCAATTTACTAAAATTTATGGTATTAAAAATCTTATGTTTTATCATTGAATTAAATAATCACAAACTGTTTTAATGATAATATACTTAGGATAAATGGAAAAACAAACCCCTGAAATATTTATTCATTAAAATATATATTACAAGAAATGACAATATTAGTCAATCTTGGGTTTTTGCTTTTTTCCATGCAGCTTTTGTGTTGACACTTTACATTATTGATAAGATTAATGGAACGGTAAATTTATTTCATATGACTAGGAATTTAGAAAGAAAACCACAAGTCTTCTCCATTTCTCTCTATCTCTCATATATATTACTAGCAGGGAGACCTGACATTGCCCAGGATTGAATGATCAATGCATATTTCACACTTCTTTATTGTCGTCGAAATCCGCAAAATCGCCCATTTTTCAATCAAATCGATTGATTGCCTGCTCTAGTCGAGCACCCATAACAGTGCACCAGGAGGAAGCTTCACATGTCTCCCCACTATGACTTAGTCCACAATACATCGTAGTCTACATAGCACTTTAGAGAACCTACTGTTGATTTTAACGGTTTGAATTAAAGTTTAAAATGAAAAAGTAAAGTATCATAGTTCAATTGTGCTCTAAACAGAAACATTCATTTTGAATATACCCCTGTCATATCAAAGAACTTACTGGTGATTTTATGTGCCTGGCCTTTCGGCTTGTATAGTGATAATGGCTTGAATTTAAGTTTGAAATGAAAAGGTTAAGTATCATGGTGCAATTGTTCTTTAAACAGAAACATTAACTTTGAATGCATCTCTGTCATATCAAAGGACCTACTGTTGATTTTATATGCCGGCCTTTCTGTTTGTTGTAATAAAACTTCTTAAATGCACTTGTGATGTTAGGCTGTATAAGGTGTTAACTTTATTTAAAATCGCCTGTTCCTTCTGTCATCAGATTTTTTCGATTATTGATTATCGATGCTGACTGAAGACATTTCAATACAAAACCTATCTAAGAACACTGCCAGATACAAAGTATATTTGTATGAAATTTCACAAAATCGGCCCAGCTATTGCTGAGTCTATAGTGAACACAACACACATGCAGACAAAGTTCCCTTTATATAATAATATTATTAAATGTGAGTAAATATGATATTTTAATTCATGCAAATGTCGTATTTATTATTATAGAGCCAATACTCTATTGATTATTATATAATACCCAATATATAGTAGTAATTTCAATAGTTAAAAAAAGGACTTGCGTGCCATCAGCTGGAATCGAAAACAAAACCTTTAACACTGAAACCTTATTCATTACCATTTGAGCTATCGCCAAGTAGATAAGAAAATGTTAAAATTTAACTGGCTTAAACCTATAAATATATATAGGTGCATGTGTAGAAATAACACATTTAGTCAATTTAGGCTTATTAAGTTGCAATCTTTTTAAATTTTGACTCCTTAATAGCTATTTTCATCAGTTAAAGACCAAATTAAATTTGTTTTACAGGTTATATATCAAATTTCAACTTTGTAGACCAAATATTGTGAGATGTTTGGTTGAGACCGTTTGCCAGACAGACAAGGCTACTTATATATACTGACAAGTTGCTTGGGCGTAAAATACTCTTAAATTAGATATTTTGATTAATGTAGATTTCGTATTTATTATATTATATTGAACCCAATATATAGCTTAAAGAAATGACTTGTGCACTACCACCAAGAATCAAAACCAGAACATGTAGCTTATGATTTACTTTTTCCTTTGACATTAATGCCTGACCTCTGATGTTTGCTGCAAGGCTAAGAATTAAAACATGAACCAATAGCTATTGCGTTACGCAACACTTTTGCACCAGGTTTCCCTGGCTAAAACTCAAATATAAAGTTTTGCATTGGTTTGAATACCCTATATATGAAGTTTCATGTCTGTAGACCAAAAACTAACAGGAGTTTGGTAGACAAAATTTTTAAACAGATATATATGCGCATACATAAATAAATATATATATATATATATATATATATATATATATATATATATATAATTTCATCTGAGTCAGGGCATCTGTCCATCCAGTATTGTGTCGGGGACTGCTCCAGGTTGATTATTGCTCGTTCGTCAATGTCTGGCATCTCGTTTAGCAATGTTTTGAAATGCTCAGTCCATCGTTTTAGAAGCTCACATTTGTCAGTGAGGAGAGTGGAATTGTCGCTGGCTCACATTTGGGCCCCAGACTGCTTTCATACTCCCATAGAAACCCTTCGTGTCATTGGTGTCAGCCAGAATCTGTAGAATATAATATATATATATATATATATATATATATATATATATATAGAAAGAAGTTTGTTTACTATAACCTTTTTATGCAAATATTACTCAAGTATAAATCATGTAGAATATCTGCATGAATATAATTCCACCTAATAGTTAACTAAAGATGATCATCTCATAACAAAACAGAAAAACTGATAGGGAATTAATTAAAATAAATGTTTAAAAGAATATGCAAATTAGTTAGATCTTTTGCAGATGTATGCAATTGCATGACCCATATATAACAAAATTGATTTTTTTTTTAATAAATAGAAAAAGGATTTTTAATATGAATATCAATACCCCCCCCCAAAAAAAAAAAAAAAAATTTATAGGAGTATAGATTTATATATTTATTATAGTCATAAAAAAATCGAAGTTCAACTTTTTTATTGTTTACTGTTAAAAAATAGTTAAAATAATTTTGAAGTGCGGAGCACTAAAACTACATACTTTAGTCATAAATGAAGTTGTACACACTTCATGTTATCTTAATATAAAAAGAAACTCTATTCTCCTCCGCTCTGTAAAGCTGTGCATATATATGATAAACCGTTGGATGAATAATGTGATACATTTTGAATCATAGATTAAATGAAATTTATAGAGAACATGATGTTAACACTGCAATATTTCTTTTTATTTTGTGCTTTTGAATCCTGGTGCAAGTTTATTTTAACTTATTTCCAGTTGCTTAGTGTTACCCATGTAACACAATGCTGTCCAGATTATATTAGTGTGTCTGTGCTGCGGGAACATCTCTGGAAGGATTCTTATCATCCTAACATGGAGCTCCTGCTCTTGCGATTATCATTAAATTTGAATGGTGGCAATTCGATTGCTTATACATTCAAGCTCACATTGTCAAAAAATTGTGCCATTTGAATAGGTGATTCTGCTGTTGTGTGTTTGATGGGGTTTTGGCATTATTAATTCTCTCCAGAGAATGAATTAGTTGGGCTGGAGAAATTATTGACTAAAAATTGAATGTGTGTAATAATGAAGCAAACTGCTATTTTATATGAAAGATAGCATTTATTTTTATATTCTGAAAGACATAATAAAAACTTGAAAGTTAGCAGAGTTGGTTTGATGACATATCTGTCCATCTCTGAAGACGGAGCACCAAATGATGCATCTCTTTTTCATGATTACAAAAACAAAAGAAAAAGGGTACACATCAGCAAGTGAAAAAGTGACAAGAACACATTCTGACAAAAGAGAAAGTGAAAGATTATTCATTAATTTTTTTCATTTCAACCAGCAGTTGATTTAACCTTTGTCCTTTCGAATGTACTTAATGATACACGGTTTTATCAACAACTTATCAAATTCGACCAGGATTAAATTTGATTGACAACACATTTTTATGGCAGTTGTAGTGACATTTCAATGTGGCAACACGATTGTCTAGATTTACTTGTTTCCTTACAAGAGCAAAGTCAGGTACAAGGCTCTCAATGTGGTGAAATCCAGCTTCAACAAAAGGAACACTCATCCATATGTTACACATGGTTATGGTGTTGGCTTCTGCATTCGAGAATATTTTTTAATATGCCAACATATGCTGATGATGTCGGAACTTTCTTTAATAGGAACCTTCACTACAACACAGTATCTTTTACTATTGAGAGTAAGGAGTAGTTAGTACTGTATTATTTATGATTTTTGGAGAAGTTTCCTTGTCTTGGTTGTCATTATCACAACATTTTGGACATTTTGTCTTTTGGCCTTCTTCGGGTCATTTGGGAACCATTATGGAATTTTGAACCAAACTCTTTCATAGAATCTTAGGCGTAAACAGTTAGCATTTCAGATGAGTGAATCACATTCTGGATATTGGATGAAGCCAAACTTTGGCCTTGTGACATTCTTTCAGTTAATAAAGAAAATTCTGCATCCTCACAATCGAAAATGTATTTTATTGTGACAAATTTATTTGATGCCCATGAGAAATAGACAGAGTAATCAATGCGTTGTGTGTGGGTGTGGGTGTGTGTTAAACACAATGAATAGTTCAATAAACAAGACATAAGACAGTTTTTTTTTAAATGGGCTGCTAACTCCAATCCACAAAATGTCCCTTGACAACAAAAAGATAGTTGAACAGGCATACCTTTCATTTTTCGTTGAGTTTTTGTTATCACCTTTTCTTGCCATTAATTCCTCCTCATTTGAAATAAATCACCTTTCTAATATCAGAAGGCATGCAAATCAACACAAAGACAACTGCTTTTATTTCACTTTTATCGCTTGGTCTTCAAACACTTGCATGTTGGGTTGAGCTGCCAGGTAATTTCTTTGAGCTGCCAAAGTTCTACACACAGATGTTGATTGATTACATGATTGGAACATCCATTGTTCACTTCTGCAACTCTCTGACTAACTACTCTTCTCGATTCCTATTGACTATATAATCAGAAGTTTTTTTTGGTTCCTAAAACTTTGACCTTTTTTGATTCTTGACAATTGTATCATTCTCTGATGTCTGAAATTAGCCCATGTTTGTTATTGTTTGTTTCAGACATTTCATTATTTGTTTCAAATATTTAATTTGTATTTGTTTCCAAACCGTGTATTCTAAATTTTGCAAGCTGCATTTCTATCCAGCTGTATGAATGGCATATTTACCTAATTAACACGACTTACTCATTACTATTACAAAAGTTGTGCAAAGCTATTCTGTTCAGGGAATTAATTTTATCAAGCATGGGAGAGAAATTCTTCTAATACATCTATATATCTATCTATCTATCTATCTATAGTCATCCACAAACAGATTGCTTCACTGTATTACAGCACATCAGTGTAGCTAGACCAGCAACTGCCTCAAGGAGGGATCGAAACTCAACTACCTAGATGACAGATCACACTTCTAACTCCTATATGAGTTATAATGACGATAAAACATATATCTAAAAATATTATATATAATATATATATATATATATATATATATATATATGTGATATATATATATATATATATATGTGATATATATATATATATATGTGATATATATATATATATATGTGATATATATATATATATATATGTGATATATATATATATATATATATGTGATATATATATATATATATATGTGATATATATATATATATATATGTGACATATATATATATGTGATATATATATATATATATGTGATATATATATATATATATGTGATATATATATATATATATGTGATATATATATATATATATGTGATATATATATATATATATATGTGATATATATATATATATGTGATATATATATATATATATATGTGATATATATATATATATATATGTGATATATATATATATATATATATGTGATATATATATATATATATATATATGTGATATATATATATATATATATATGTGATATATATATATATATATATATATGTGATATATATATATATATATATATGTGATATATATATATATATATGTGATATATATATATATATATATGTGATATATATATATATATGTGATATATATATATATATATATATGTGATATATATATATATATATGTGATATATATATATATATATGTGATATATATATATATATATGTGATATATATATATATATATATGTGATATATATATATATATATATATATGTGATATATATATATGTGATATATATATATGTGATATATATATATATGTGATATATATATATATATATATATGTGATATATATATATATATATATATGTGATATATATATATATATATGTGATATATATATATATATATGTGATATATATATATATATATATGTGATATATATATATATATATATATGTGATATATATATATATATATATATGTGATATATATATATATGTGATATATATATATATATGTGATATATATATATATATGTGATATATATATATATGTGATATATATATATATATGTGATATATATATATATATATGTGATATATATATATGTGATATATATATATGTGATATATATATATGTGATATATATATATGTGATATATATATATCACATATATATATATATATATATGTGATATATATATGTGATATATATATATATATATATGTGATATATATATATCACATATATATATCACATATATATATATATATATCACATATATATATCACATATATATATATCACATATATATATATATATATATATATGTGATATATATATATATATGTGATATATATGTGATATATATATATATATGTGATATATATGTGATATATATATATATATGTGATATATATGTGATATATATATATATATGTGATATATATGTGATATATATATATATATGTGATATATATGTGATATATATATATATATATGTGATATATATATATATATATATATATATATATGTGATATATATATATATATATATGTGATATATATATATATATATATATATACAAACATTATTGTCTACATATGTGCATACATGTTTCTACTGCTACTCTTTTAGAGAAGCAGCATCTTCAGGCCTAATTTATTTTTTGAAACCAAATTTTAAATAATTCTTCTTTTATACAAAGTTTTTCATTTAAACAAATTATAAGGATAAAGTACAAAATGGGTAGTATATACAAAAAAAATAGCATTGGTTATATGTTCAAACTCACATTGTCAGAAGATCCTTAAACTAATAATAACCTAATGCCATCTAATAGATAATTTCGCCATTGTGTGTTTAACGGGTTTTTTGCACCATTGTCTCAAAAGAATTAGTTAGGCTGGGAAGACGATCGGTTGAAAATTGAATACTTGTAAAAAAGAAGTGAACAGCTATTTTATATAAAAAATAGTTTTTTTTTTGTTTTTTTTTCAAAATATAAAAATACTAAGAACTTGAAAGTTTGTATCGTTGGTTTTACGACATGTCTGTCCTGTATGAAGACAAAATACCAACTGATTAATCTCTTCCATGGTGACAAAACAATAGAAAAAGGGTAAACATCATCAAAAAGAAAACAAACTCTTCATTAGAGTCTTAGGCTTACCCATCATTTTAAATGAGTTAATCACATTCTGGATATTGGATGAAACAAAACTTTGGCCTTGTGACATTCTTTCAGTTAATAAAGAAAATTCTTCATCCCCACAATCGAAAATGTATTTTATTGCGACAAATTTATTTGATGTCCATATGAATAGTTTCAGTGAACTATGAGTATAATGAAAATTCAATTCTTTGTCTAGATTCAATCTTTTTATAACAGGACTCATCAACAAGATAGTAGCTATAAATAGATAGTTATCCTTTTGACAATCTTTGTATTTAATTCTGATACTATCCGCATAATTTTTTTTTATACCATCTGTATAATATTTTACCATCCACATAAGGACAACTGAATTTACAGCCACATGCGAAACATTTTCCTGCGTTACCTTCAGGTTTCAGTTGGTTTAAATTCTGATCAGTAGAACATGTTAAAATTTGGTTAATTTTTAATTTGTTGTGGACAAGCAAGACATAACTGAGTTTTCTTACATTGCATGATGATGAAAAGTCATCAGATAGGTTTCAATTGCCCCTTTTTAAGTGGAAGGAAGTTGAATCATTGATTTTGGATGCTATCTGTAGTGATACATTTTCAACTAGTAATTTAGTCAGGCCTGCAATTCAACCAGGCTCTGTCGCTCAAAATGCAGAGATTAAAATATATATATTTTTTTATCATGCTTATTTTTATTCCAGTAGAAGTGGAGACCTCTGGGGTTGCTCACACTCATTAAATGGTAAGATTGCATAAATGGTGGGATTACAGTTTGATTAAAAGATAAATGTTACGAAAAAGAGTTTTTTTTTACAAGGGAGTCACCACTTATTAAGATCTACTGTTACAGTATATCTCGTTCACGGTTGGTAAGATAATATTTTCACCATCATTGCAACTGGAAAAAGGATTGTCAAAAAACTGTTTCTTTATTCACTTACATCATAAAAATGAAAGTTATTGAAATTTTGGTTAAATTCACAGGATAACGATAAATAACGATATTATCTGCCTCATCCTGGTTTGCATTCATGAACAAAGGAAGTATTCACATGAAATTTAAAAGTGGATAGACATTTGTAAGTGGAATTTGAATAGAGCTGTGTATGTTGTTGGACAGTTTGAACACGGATATTGGCTTATTGTTTAAATGAGGAGAGATTTCTAAATGCTCATTTTGTAAAATACATTGACCCAAATAACTATAAAAGTGTTTTGTTAATGACAAGATTAATGATGGCCTTAAAGATCTCCTTTCTCTGTATTTTACTTATGTTTTGTTTATTACAAAACGTTCAAACAAATGGAAACGGTAAGTTAATCTTTATTTTGTTTTTATTCTTTCCATTGATTATGTTTGGCTTTTGTGTTATGGATGTTAAAGTTTATATTTGAATAATATGTATTTTTCAGTCTGCTTCACTTTTTATTTCTGAGGATGCTGACGGTTTTGAGAAAAATATTTCTTATAGGTTTTATACAAAAGAAAAACAGGAAATAATTTTTGGATTCTAATGAAGGACATTTTATGAGAGTGTAGAGTTTATAAACACACACACACACACACACACACACAAGTTGAAAGCCTTTTATACACTATCTCTGAGTATCTAAGTTTTCTTCATTTAAAAGTTTGTTAGGATAACCTGGCACCAGATACTTCCCACTACAAGTAAATTCTGACTAAATATTCAAACTGACATAGTATTCGCAGCCCAAATAAGATCACACATATGTCGATTTGCATAAATATATCGAGTTTATAAATAATCATATAAATACACACATGCACACTAAAAGAATACATGTCTCAAAATGAGTAAAATTAATTTTGCATCACATGTATGTCTCCTGCAGATTGAAGTATGGTTATAATACGACTAAACATTATGTCTAGATTTTTTATTCCAATTTTGATGCAAATATATTACATGATTTTGATTCTCAAATGTCTCAAAAGCGATCTTAAAAAATTGAAATCCACAGAATGTTGTGCTTAATTGCTGTTTAATGACTACGGATCAAATACAATGCAAATTTGATATATTTTAATTTTTTAATGGAAGGTTGAGCCCATCTTGTGTCTTAAAATAACTTAAAATTTTATGAATGTATTATTCAAGGTGTATTTTATATCTAACTAGTATATACTCTAGCTACTAACCAATCAAATTTTTTCGTTTTGTTTCTTCCTCACAAACGATTTTTACTATTAGGCAATGAGTGTTTGAGAGAAATTTAAATGGATCAAATTAACAAAAGGTAACATTATCTTACATGTGGGTACTAAAGTATTTTTTGTTTTATCTAGCACCATGTTAGATTTATTTTTAAATTACAATATTTGTACTTTAAACATTTTTTTATTTAAACATTTTTATTTTCTTAGTTATCACACAGTAAAGTCACTGCAGAGTTTTACACTGACATATCTAAGTATAAAATCCACATAATTAAAAAAGTGTAGATGATTGGTTTTGATCAATGGATAAATACTATAATGACAAATTCCTTTAATTTGGCAATGTGGCCCCTTGATTCTGCAGAAACATCCAGACTTGTAGGTTTATATTTCGGACACCCTCATAAATATATTTGATAATACTGACATCTATATTGAAATGATGGACTCTCTCCTCTATATGGGACTCTTAACAAGGTCAAAAGTGAAAACTTAAAAAATATATGAAAATTAAAAAATTAGCTCTGTCACCCTTAGCTAATTGGCTTAAGAGTTGATCGATGCTAACATAAAATTAACTCACTTTTTTATGTCACTTTCAACTTAATAAAAAGTACATACAAGCCATATTTAAAAGATAATGCTGACCTAATATACATGAACCCAAGTCCAACCATCCACCTTCATCAATCATAAAATATATTCCTAGTTCTACTGAAAGTAAGCTTAGTAATAACTCTAGTAACAAAAAGGTATATCTGTATAACCAGATGCTAAAATAATTGGGTAAGAAATTCTTAAATCTTTTCAAGAAAAAAACATTTACCTGTAATTAATTCATAGCATGAAATTTTCAGTTACTTAAAATTGTCCTACACTTGCTGTGAAAATTTAGAAATGATCATCAAAACCCACAATAACAAAATAGTAAATGACAGTTAATAAAATACAGAGATAAAGTGACTAATAATAATAATAATAATAATAATAATAACTTGCCTGGATGCCAGCGTTACCTGGGTGTTTGGAGGTGTGTGTTGAGCAAAAACAGTTAAATAAAAAGTGATAGTAGGCAGACAGGCTCCAACCCATACCGCGAAGGATGAAAAGAATGTAAAAAAAAAACGTGACACGTTTGCTGTTGCGTCTATCACCAAACCGGAAGTGATGTAGGTTTAGATTAAGCCTAGACAATTGAAAAAAAGGTGATGACTTTCGAAAATATTGGCGAAAAAAGTGACTCCTCCCTGTAGAAAAGTGCCCAGTTCAGGGTGAAGGATTTGATGTTTTTGGCCAATTTTTTGGTATTTGTCTTCCAAAGGGTCGAGCTTCAAAATGATACCGATTTCGTGAAAATCCATTGCCTCTGTTTTAGGCAGATATACAAACATACATACATACGTGCATTTAAGCAGACAGGTGAGATTTATATTACAGATAAGAGTATTCGGACTGACGATCTGCTCCCAAGTTCGAATCTAGTTCGTTCCACAAAAATCACTTTACTTAGGATGTTGGTGACCTTCACATAGTCCTTCCCGTACCTGATGTCTTTCTAGAAACTATTCTAACTAGAAAAATATGGAGGAAGCTAATACCAACAATAGAATGTTCGGATTCATACGATATGATGATGATTATTATTATTATTATTATTATTATTGGTTCACAAGGAGCTTTCACACAGGTCCTAAAGGATCTTTCCTTGAAAACCTGTGGTGCTCCCTCGAAGCTGGGTGACAACAATCTCCCTAGTTTTCAGTACTCTCCACCTCTTCTGATATCATTTGCAAATTAATTTGCATTATCACAACAACCGCTTACCATTGATTTCTTGCTAGCAACGGCCATTGGTCTCCACTAGAATTTAAGTGGCAATAAGCTTCTCCAAGGTCTCAGTTCTCGTCACACTTGTCCAGCAGAGGACTGGTCAGTGCCTTCTCCTCAGTCTTTCCATCCCCCTTAACCTTGCTCGGCTATTTGGCATCATTCTTTTTTTTTAGGGGGGGGGGTGATTGGCTAATGGGAGGTTATGGGAAACGGGATAGAGAACATGGATATGCATCTTCAATGTTCTTGGTATTATTATTATTATTATTATTATTATTATTATTATGAACGGAACCTGCGGAAATTCCACAGCGGCATCTTTCATATGTAATATATTGCTGCTGGGCATTCTGTGGCGTTCAGCATGAATGAAGGCACTATCATATTATTTTAGCCTTTTGTTAAAACTGTATCGCCCACGCCCCCCCCCCCCATGACTAAAATAATAACTTTGATATATTGTCTGGGCTGATTATTACAAACACACCAATCAATTAACTCACATTTCATAATTTTTCATAATTCTTGGATGTGTTACTAATTTCGACAATCATTATTCATAATTTTGACCTACATATCGCCCCCCCCCCTTACTGAAATAATAACTTTGATATATTGTCTCGGCTGATTATTTCATTACAAACACACCAATCAATTAACTCGCATTTTATCATTTTTCATAATTTCTGAATATGTTACTTATTTTGACAATCATTTTTCATAATTTTGATCCACATAATCGCCCCCCCCCTTCCTTACTAAAATAATAGTTTTATATATTGCATGGGCTGATTATTTCATTACAAACACATCAATTAATTTCGGGTATTCTCATAGTATATATGTTCCATCTATCCAATCCCAGGTGATGCTGCATATTCTGCTAGTATATATATTCCACCTATCTCATTCTATCCCGAGTGATGCTGGGTATTCTGCTACTATATGTTTTACACCTGTCTCATTCAATCCTAGGTGACACTGGGTATACTGCTAGTATATATTAACACTTATCTCATCCAATCCCAGGACTGAAATTATGTCTGCCACCCCACTGTTAAAAATATGCATGAAATAAAGTAATGTTTAAAACGTAAACTGTTTCAGCCATTTACGGGACTGACTTCTTATCTCCCACCCCACTGTTAAAAATATACATTAAATAAAGTAATGTCTAAAATGTAAATGGTTGCAGTCATTTCCAGGATTGACTTCATATCCCCACCCCACTGTTAAAAATATCTATGAAATAAAGAAATGTTTAAATCATAAACTGTTGCAGCAGCTTTTCGAAATTAATACATAAAAACATTAACATGGTTAGAGATTAGGCAACCATTATTTGAACATGAATTTTTGATTGTAGTCTCAGTCTCAGGATTCCAGTGACTTTAATCCCTCCTCTTTAAAAAGAGTTTTTGCAATTACTGCCCTGAGGACATTAAGAACGAAAACATGAACTCAGGATATACTTGATATATTTACATGATTTTTGGAATGTTACAAATAAGCCCCTAGCGTGTACTGATCCATTTACCTGATTTTGGGAATCAACAGTACATCCATGTGATTTTTGGAATATGACATCTTATGTCAATGTAGTACACCATAAATATATTATATGCATCTTTTTTAACAGAAAATAATGACGTCATCACCCGAAGTAAACACGTCAGACTATCCTCTCCCCCGACTCGAGAAGGAGTTATGCCTGGGATTTCATTAAACACTCACCAAATGCATTGACTCACATTTAGTATAATCTATATATTAATACGATAGCGAGTTTTCTTAAATCTCAATCAATGAAATTTGCCGGAAAGTGTGAGACACAAAAGAACACATACGCTATCGTATTAATGTAGAGATGATGATGATGATGATGATGACAAAAACTAGTAATAATTTTGTCAGTAATAGTAATTACTTCACTAAAAATAAACAATGGCAAGAAATACTGTAACTGCAAATCTCGTGAATATTGCCCTTTACAAAATAATTACTTAACTAAAGACATTGTGTTTCAAGCCACAATCTTTACACATGAAAACTTAAAAAATATTATGTAGGAAGTGCATCCCTTGAATTTAAGATGTATTATCATCACAATAGAACATTCAATAACAAGAAAAAATATCAGATTATTTAGTATCTAATTATTAAATCATTATTGATCTCAAAGAAAGCAAATGATCACCAATAATTGATTGGAAAATATTAAGATGAGTCAAGACATGTAGATGCTTAAACGATTCATGTGAATTATGATTGAATGAGAAACAAAAAAATTACTAATTTATTGGAGTAGCAATCATCATCATATTCGGTTTAACATCCATTTTACATGTTGACATGTGTTGGACAGTTCTTAAGAATTAATTTCCAAACTAGTACCTCATCAGCGGCTTGGTTCCCACCAGTTTTGGCAAATAACAAATAGGATCCTGAACAGAAGTGTGCATTCTATCCCAACCATTATCAATGGACCAGAGGTCATCTCATCAGCATCAGACAAGGCCAGACTATTTGCAAAGAACTTTGCAGTTAATTCTACCCTATGCGACGAAGGCCATCAACTCCCCATATTTCCTCCTATAACACAGAACACGCTAGGTAACATACAAATATCTGTGCATGAGGTCGCCAAGCTAATCAAGAACCTTGATTCCAGTAAAGCAACTGGCCCTGACGGGATCCCAATTATAGTGTTAAAAAAGCTTCAACCAGAACTCCTACTTACGAAACTGTTTAAGCGTTGCCTTAAGGAGAAGTGCTTTCCGACTCCCTGGAAAACTTGCTCCCAATTCTTTTTATTATATTAACCTAGTATCCTTTTTCTTTTTCTTGTCACACCAACTCATGCAGACTTCTTAATTTTCCTACGTACATTTTTAGTCGCACTTTTGCATTTCACGCTATGCTGTTTATAAAAACCTGGCTTAAGGCCAGTTTTTTTTTTTTTTTTTTTTTTTTTTTTTACACGGTGGTCACCACTTATCAAGGCCGTGTTTGATTGATATAGATAAATAGCTTTTGTTAATTTTGCCGATTTCTTTTAAATAGGAAAAATTAACAAAAGGTGACCTTCCTCTGACACATAGGAACTAAAATAATTCCCCCTGTCCTTTTTTTTTTTTGATTATCAACATTTTAGATTTATTTTTGAGTTGTAATATTTGTTTTTATCCCATCTGATCTTAACCATCAGTTGATGTTTGAAGAAAACGATCAGATCCTGATTAGCAAAAGATTCAACCCCTTGGTCGTCTCTCAGATGCAACATCCACACCACCATTTATAGGACAGTCAGGATTGTGAGAAACACCATGGCAGTCCGTCAATTATTTAGGATACAGTTAGCAGCAGAAGATGCTCTAGATTGATACAAAATGTTACCTCATTGATATAATCTCCAATACCACTGGAGTTTGCAGCATTCAAAGAAAGTGTGCTCAGGCATTTCTTCTTTGAGCATGTCATGGAGGAATACTTGGGTGAACCCTCTATTCTGAAACTGTGATGGATGGCATTGAGGGATAACACATTCCATGCTAATTGCCAAGTCAGAGAGAATTGTTAAGATAACTTTAACTTGGTGTCCAACTTCATTCAAAGCAGAATCTTTCTTCCAGTCATGCAAACCCAATGCCTCTTTCTGTCACAGGAAAATGAGGACAGAAAGTGCTGGAGGACCTTTAGGATTTTGCAAGCAGGGTAAATACAACCACTCGGCACAGGATGAGAGGAAAGATGTAAGTGATACATGCCCCAGTCCTACTTTCTAAGGAGATTTTCCTTTGAAATCAAGTGAAAACTGATGCTTCAACCTCTTCCTGTACTCCTGATCAACTCTTCTTGAGTCCAAACCACATGCCAAGAATTTAAATCTGGTCATCTGTCCAGAAAAAGGAGGTAGAAGGGTGGTGTCACCTCTCCAGGCACTCAAATGCAGGCTGATTTGCAATAGTTGAATGAAATCTATTTGTGGGAGCCCAGTTTAAAACTGGCAGTCTGTAAAACAGATGCCAAGAAGTAATGGTCAACCTTGTTAAAATTTGGACTGATCCAAATTAATCTGCAGGGCTTCTATGTTATCTTCTATCTTCCTCCCTCAAGGATTGTATAAATCAGCTGCAAGTTCTAAATAGATCTCCCCTTCACATCGTAGTTCTGCTCAAATTCAATCAAATCTCTAATAACACCTGGCAACAACTTTGATAGGACCTTGGAAAAAATCTTTAACTCTGTCTTAAGTATAGTTATGGGCTTGTAAATGTCTAGTTCCTCTTTGCCATGCCTGTCCTGCTTGTTTAGCAATGTGACCATTCCCTTGGTGAGTTAACTTGAAATGGAACCATCATCAAACTAATGATTGAACACATTTGTCAGAATCAGCACAAATATGCGCAACAGGCTCAAATACAATTTGTAGGACAGATTATTAAGTCTTGGTGATTTGTTGTAATACTCATGACAACCAAGACCTCACAATAACTGTCTTTGCAACTGTTATAAGGGACATAACTACGAACCAGATACGAAACAGGATATAAAAGAGTTACCATTTTAAGGGAGAGGCGTCTTGTCTTGTTTGCAGTTTAGTCTTACGTTTTAGTCTTGCAGTCTTGCCCTGCAGCCTTGCGTCCTACCAGTCTTGCGTCTTACACTCTACAAGTGTACTCTGGTTAACCAAGCTTCCCAGGGATGAGCGTTTAGTTCTCACACGCTAAGTTCCTTTTCTTTACCTTCATTTACATTTGCAGCAAGAAAGTATTCAACTTGCAGTATCCAGTTAGTTTAGACCTATTCCCTAACTTTAGCTGAGCCATACCTGGTTTTTCATTTAATTGACCTAACTACTTGAATATAGGACACAATATAAAATTTATATCACCTTTTCTAGCTAACATCCTATCCAAATAAGTAGAAATGTACACTATTTATCCATGTCCACATTCCCGTCTTCGATAATCAACAAAGAAAGCTGTGACAAGATCACATCTAGTCATCACATCTAGCCATCGCATCTAGTCATCACATCAGTCAGGCCAATCCCAATGCTATTTTTTTTGTAAAAACCTGTGTACAACAAATTCTGTCAAAAATGACAGTAAAATATTTTATTTTACAAACAACTCGATAAATCATTGAAAAACTTATTCCGTAATATTGAGTATCCAAAGCAGTAGAAGTTGACAAATTAAATTCTGAATTGTTTACCGATATCAAACTTTTTTGATTTAGCACTGTATAAGATTATTTATGATTTTTACATACTTATTTCACTTTTACTGTCATAATTCATGATTATTAAATGATACATATTTGGATTTGGAATTCTTTAGTTTGCAAAATTCACCAATATGGAAGGAATTATTGGTATTTCTAAATTCCATTCACATTTTAAAAAAATTATTTTTAACTGAATTTATAATATTTTTTTTTAAAGAATACTTTTAATTTCCATCCAAGTTTTTTTCTAGAATTTAAAAATTTTTTTGAGTATCAAGTTTTGTCTTGTATTGCTCAACCTATTCTATTAAAGACCATTGTATGATGTACTTAGTATTAAATAGTACAGAGGAGGTAGTGTTGTATGGAATTAAATAGGATTGGAGTAAGGGTACTACTGCTTCACACTATATTTAGGTACTGTATATTTAAAATAATGTATGTTATAATTCTTAATAAAAATTATATTAGGTTGAGAAGAAAGTTCTTGCAGAATGTTTAATTTTGATTTCAAATGATGTATTTTCAAATAATTTTTTGTTATAGTAACTTTATTTTATATATCATTTTAAAGAGTTTTTCGCTCTATCTAATTGTTTAAATTACAATTGTTTCTAATCAATTACATCTTCTTTGAATACAAAATGGAAAAAAGCAAATTCGCACAATTTTCTTATTTCAATTCAAGCTAGGCTGAAAAGCTGCTGCAACAACTTGTGATATCAACAAAGTCTTTGCCCCAGAAACCACTACTGAACACACAGCACAATAGTGGTTTAAGAAATTTTGTGACGGCGGCAAAAGTCTTGAAGATAGTGGTTGACAGTGATCAGTTAAAAGCCTTAGTTGAAGCCAATCCATGCACAACTGTTTGAGAATTTGCTTCTGAATTAGACGTAACATATACAATGATTTCCAACCACTTGAGAGAGATTGGAAAGACAATAACTTGATAAATAAGTGCCTCAGAAATTGAACGACAACCAAAAGAAACGCCAAAGTGTCATCTTCCCTTCATTTACGCAACAATAACAACCCGTTTCTCAACCGGGTTGTGACTTGCAATAAAAAGTGGGTTCTTTATGACAACCAGTGATGCTCAGCTCAGTGGTTAGATGCCTACAAAGCTCCATAGCACTTCCTGAAGCCAGAGTTTAACTAAAAGAAAGTCATACTGACTGTTTGATGGTCTGCAACTGGTCTCATCCATTACAGTTTTTTGAACGCAGGAAAAACCATTACAAATAGATTAAATGCATCAGAAACTTCGACAACAACACCCATTAGTCAAAAGAAAAGTCCCAATTCTCCTTCACGGCAATGCCTGACTACACATTGCTAAATCGACCCTGCAGAGGTTGACTGAACTTGGCTATGAAACTCTACCTCACCCGTCATACTCTCCAGACCTCTCATCTACTGACTATCACTTTTTCAAGTATCTCAACAACTTTCTGTGTAAGAAATGCTTCAAAAACCTAAGCAATATCAAAAACGTCTTCAGTGACTTCATCGTCACCAAAGTGCAAAATCTTTACATTACTGGCATAAATACATTTGTTTTGTGTTGGCAAAAGTGATTCTGATGATGCGTATTTTGATCAAAAACTTTCTTCAACCATTATTATGCTGTGCATTCAGTAGTATTTCCTGGGTAAAACGTTTCATTGATATCATGAGCTGTTTCAGCAGCTTTTCAACCTAGCTTGAATTGAAATAAGAAAATTGTGTGAAATGTTTCAGCTAAGATCATTTGCTGAAATGAATTTGTCCTATCATCCCAGAGAATCAATGTGGTTGTAGATCTGGCTGCGGCACAATGGACATGATATTCTCTGCATGACAGCTAATGGATAAATATATGGAGCAGCGAGTACGTTTGTCTCAAGTGTTTGTCAATCTGACGAAAGCTTTTGATACCATTAATCGCAATGCACTCTGGAAGATTCATGGGAAACTAGGTTGTCCTACTGTTTTTGTGGAATTGCTTCAGCAGTTACACGATAATATGAAAGCCCGAGTAAACTTTAATGGATCTGTCTGATCCAATTTCAGTTGAAAACGGTGTGAAACAAGGTGATATGTTTGGCCCTACATTATTTTCTGTATATTTTGCTGTGATGCTGGTGCGTGATTTAACAATTGCGATATTGAGGTGGAGTTTCAGTTTTGCACATCAGGTAAACTTTTTAACCTTAAACATCTCAACGCAAAGTCGAAAATTTTTCAGAAACTTGTTCTTGAACTCTTACATGCAGATAATGCAGACCTTGTTTCACATTCAGAAACAGACACACATGATTACGGACAAGTTATCACTGGCCTGTAAAGCTTTTGGACTTACCATCAATCTCAAGAAAACATCTTATGCATTCTCCTTCTATAGGAATACCATATGTTGAACCAAACAATTTTGTATATCTGGGTAGTACATTGCGTAAGGCTTGATGCTGAGATGAATCACAGAATAGCCAAAGCCAGTTCTGCTTTTGGCAAACTGGAGAAACGTGTGGTCAGATAGGGAAATCACATCAAAAACAAAACTAAGTGTTTACAAAGCATGCATTATCACTACGCTGATATATAGGTCAGAGACTTGGACAACATATAGAAAGCATCTCAAGCTATTGGAAAAGTTTCACCAAAGTTGTATTCGGAGAATACTTAATATTAACTGGAGGACTCTAACGCCTGACATTGTAGTTCTTGAACGATCAAATAGTACTAGTATTGAAATAAAAATCATTCAAAATCAGATGCGCTGGACTCGACACTTGGTTAGGATGAAGGACAAAAGACTTTCTAAACAACTGTTTTATGGCGAGATAGATAAGGCTAAAAGACCATTGTACATAACCGAGAAGCCCAAGAAAATGATCGATCATGATGAAGAAAAACCATCAGAGAAAGTTGTAAGATTTTTGAAGAGCAGCATGTAAATCTTGCTGTCTTAAAACGTGTTTTTAAGAAAACAGAACAAAAATATAATGTCAGAAAAATTACAACAGAAACTGAACTGCAATGTATGTGGCAGATAGCTTTTGTCAAAAGCTGGTTTTGTAAATCATCTGAAATCACACAATCAAAGAAAAGAACGACTTTTGCAGCATATCCAACAATATTAAGTTGTCATATTTGTGGTCTAATCTGCAAATCTACAAGTGGCCTGACATGACATTCAAGAATTCACAATATTATCATATGACCACCTTTACAAGAAGGAAAGTTTTTATGTCACATATGTGTACTATCATGTAAGACTAAAGCTAGTTTAAAAAGTCACCTACGTGCACACAGGCACACGTTTTGCTGAAGAGATGGCAAACTTCTGTCAAGAAGTAGCAATCCTCATGTATATTTATGTATATATATGTATATATATATGTATATATGTGTATATATATGTATATGTATATATGTGTATATATATGTATATGTATATATGTGTATATATATGTATATATGTGTATATATATGTATATATGTGTATATATATGTATGTATATGTGTATATATATGTATATGTGTATATGTATATATCAGTAGCATAAAAAACAAAGAGACAAAATTTAAAACCTAATATTTGTTAGAAATAACGACTGTGAAAAGCTGAAATTTTGACAACTGGTAATCCTTATCATCCATAATAACATTAAAATTTGAATCATTTGCAAAGGATAGAAAAAGAATTATAACAATTTTTTATTTATTTTCAAAATAGGAACGTCCAAAAGTAAGGGACAACATTGAGAAAAACAATATAAACAGTATACTATATTCAAATTTTTGGATTTCCTCTAAAGAATAAGTCTTATTTAGTCATTTGTAAACTTTGCATCAGCTGGCACCATGGCGAAATGGCAAAAACTTGATTACTCTGTGAGGCAAGCTATTGTGAAAGTACACAAGGAAAAGCACACCATTAGAGAGATTTCAGAGAAAGTGAAACGTTCCAAGAGTGTTGTAGGCAGGGTTGTTAAATCCTACAATGATAATGGCAAAATAGTGCTTTTAAAACCGGCAGACCCCACAAAACTTCAGCAAGGGAAGATCGAATAATGCAGCGTATGTCATTAAAGGACCGGTTTAAGTCTTTCACAGAAATTAAAAGGTTTATGAATAGTATCTCATGTGTTAATGTGTCAAGACAGACTGTTTCTAGATGACTGAAAGAAATAGGGCTGTTTAATCGAACCCCAGGGGAGAAACAACTTGTTAGTTCGAAGAATAAGAAGAAGAGATTAGAGTTTGCAAACAGGTATATAATTTGGGCAAAAGTATTTTTCAGTGATGAAAGCAAGTTTAATTTATTTGGAAATGATTGAAAAACAATGTAAAGAGACGTATTGGTGAAAGATTAAGTGCAAAGTGTACTAAGAAACTGTAAGAAAAGTTTTGGGGCGGAAGCATCATGGTATTTGGAATGTTTTCTAGCCAAGGAACAATGCCTTTTGTCCGGTTACAAACTCGTGTAAACATGCAGATCTATAAAAACATTGTTCAAGATCATGTGCCAATCATACAGAATATGATGCAAGATAAGGCCCCATGTCACAAGGCAAAGGTGGCAATGAGTTATCTTAGCAGGCAAGATTTTGAAATTATGGACCGCAAAGTCCTGACTTAAATCCAATAGAAAATCTTTGGAAGACCTTAGGAGTGAAAGTTATGGAAAGAAATCCCACTAACACAGAGGATTTGTGGGTGAAGCTTCAAAAAGAATGGTCTAAAATTAGTATTGAGGATTGTCAAGAACTGATTCATTCTTGTAGTCGAAGATGTACAGCTGTCATTGAGAGAAGGGCTCATTTACTAAATATTGATTGCATATGTATTTTTATTGTTTTTTGGCTGTTTATATTGTTTTTCTCAATTTTATCCCTTAGTTTTGGACGTTCCTATTTTGAAAATAATTGTTGTAATTCTTTTTCTATCCTTTGCAAATGATTCAAATTTTAGTATACTAGCATGGGTGCCCGGCGTTGTGGTAGTAGGAAGGCAGAGGTCAATTTTTTTTTTAACTTTGACCCTTATTATGACCCCTTAATATTTATTGTTTTGGGTTCAAATCGAATTATTAAGTTAGATACATGTCTAAGGAACCTATATCTAAAATTTCAAGTGTCTAGACCTAAAATTGACGAAGGAGTTTTGTAGAGTTCTTAAAGGACAAATCGTTGAACTTTGACCCCTTGACCAAATTTCTGGCTTAAAACCAATCACAAAGATTTTTCCAATTCTCAATTCTCCGTACCCTGTATATCAAATTTCGAGTCTGTAGACTGAAAATTGACAGTTATTGTATAGGAAAATGTACACAAACACACAGACAGACACACAGCACACAGACACGTTCACTTTTATAGATATACTAGCATTTCAGCCCGGCGTTGCCCGGGTGTTTGGAGGTGTATATTGAGCAAAAAATAAAAAGCAGTCAATTTTTTAAACTTTGACCCCTATTATGACCCCTTAACATTTATTGTTAGTTAGATCCATGTCCAAGGAACCTATATCTAAAACAGCCAAATTCTGGCCAAACACGGATTACAATGATTTTCCCAAATCTCAGTACCTTGTATATTAAATTTTGAGTCTGAATACTGAAAATTGACAGTTATTGTGTAGGAAAATGTACACATACAGACACGTTCACTTTATAGATTAAACAAAAATATATACGTACTAGCATGGGTGCCCGGCGTTGCCCGGGTAATTGGAGGTGTATTTTGAGAAAAAAAAAAAATTTCACCCCTATTATGACCCCTTAACATTTATTGTTTTGGGCTCACATAAATTTATTAAGTTAGATCCATGTCCAAGGAACCTATATCTAAAATTTGCAGTGTTTAGACCCAAAATTGTCGGAGGAGTTTGGTAGAGTTCTCAAAGGTCAAATCGTAGAACTTTGACCCCTTAACAGCCAAATTTCTGGCCAAAAATGGATTACAAAGATTTTCCCAAATCTTAGTACCTTGTATATCAGATTTCGAGTCTGTAGCGTTAAAATTTACAGAGTTATTGCATAGGGAAATTTACACATACAGACACACACAGACATGTTCACTTTTATATATATACTAGCATTTCAGCCCGGTGTTGCCCGGGTGTTTGGAGGTGTATGTTGAGCAAAAAAAGAAAAAAAAAAAAGATCAATTTTTTTAACTTTGAGCCCATTAAGGGTTATTTTTTTGGCTCAAATCAAGTTATTAAGTTAGGTCCATGTCCAAAGAACCTATATCTAAAATTTCAAGTGTTTAGAGCCAAAATTATCGGAGGAGTTAGGTAGAGTTCTCAAAGGTCAAATTGTTGAACTTTGACCCCTTAACATCCAAATTTCTGGCCGAAAACTGATCACAAAGATTTTCCCAAATCTCAGTACCCTGCGTATCAAATTTCGAGTCTGTAGACTTAAAATTGACAGTTATTGCATAAGAGAAATTTACACAGACAGACAAACACACATACGTACAGACACATTCACTTTTATAGATATGTAGACTAGCATTTTAGCCCGGCGTTGCCCGGGTGTTTAGAGGTGCATGTTGAGCAAAAAAAAAAAGACACAGAAAAAAGTGGTCAATTTTTTTAAACTTTGACTCCTATTATGCCTCGTTAACATTTAATTTTTTGGGCTCAAATCAAGTTATTAACTTAGATCCATGACCAAAGAACCTATATCTAAAATTTCAAGTGTTTATACCCAAAATTGTTGGAGGAGTTTGGTAGAGTTCTCAAAGGTCAAATCATTGGACTTTGATCCCTTAACAGCCAAATTTCTGACCGAAAACCGATCACATAGATGTTTCCAAATCTCAGTACCCTGTATATCAAATTTCGAGTGTGTAGCATTAAAATTGACAAAGTTATTGCTTAAGGAAATGTACACAAACAGACAGGTTCACTTTTATAGATATTCTAGTATTTCGGCCCAGCATTGCTCGGGGGTTTGGAGGTGTATGTTGAGCAAAAAAAAAAAAAAAAAAGAAAGCGGTCAATTTTTTTTAACTTTGACCCCTATTATAACCCCTTAACATTTATTGTTTGGGGCTCAAATCAAGTTATTAAGTTAGATACATGTCCAAGAAACCTATATCTAAAATTTCAAGTGTTTATACCCAAAATTGTCGGAGGAGTTTGGTAGAGTTCTCAAAGGTCAAATTATTGAACTTTGACCCCTTAACAGCTAAATTCCTGTCCAAAAACCGATTACAAAGATTTTCCCAAATCTCAGTACCCTGTGTATCAAATTTCGAGTCTGTAGACTGAATATTGACAGTTATTGCATAGGAAAATGTACCCAGACAGACAGACACATTCACTTTTTTTTAGATATCTAGATAGATAGATAGATTAAACAAAAATACATACGCATACATAAATATATATGGAAACAATTTTGTGTTCCCTGTAAACTTTTTATGCAAATATTATGCAAGGATACATCATGTAGAATATCTGCATAAATATAATTACACGTAATAGTTAACTAAAGAATAATCCCATAAGAAAACCGAAAAAACTAATAGGGAATTTATTAAAATTAATGAAAAAATGTTAGATCCAAAAGATTAAATCGTTGAACTTTGACCCCTTAACAGCCAACTTAAAATTGAGAAAGTTATTGCATAGGGAAATGTACACAGACTCACACACGGACACACACACAGAAACATTCACTTTTATAGATATATAGATTATTATGGATGATAACGACTACCAGTTGTCAAAATTTCATCTTTTCACAGTTGTTATTTCTAACAAATATTAGGTTTTTAAATGTTGTCCCTTAGTTTTGGACACTACTGTATACACATATATGTATGTATATTTATGTGTATACATTGTTATTAAGAACCAGATGCATTGGGGAGGGGGTCATCTTGTCCGGTTTCATGACTATCAACTCCCAAAACAGTTGTTTTATGGTGAGCATCTTCTTGGCAAAAAAACTCAGCACAAGCTTAAAACACGTTTTTGTGATAGCATCAAGGAGAGTCTGGTGAGCTTTCATGTTCCTGTTGACAGTTGGGAGTCCCTAGCATATGATCGCAAGCAGTGGAGAGCACTGATATACAAGGTCGCAGAGCAATTTGAAGCATCCTAGGTACACCGAGTGAAGCTCAAGAGAGCATGTAGGAAACGCCAAACCTTCCCACCCAAAAATGGAGATCTTTGGATCTGTGAGGTATGTGATCGGGCTCTGTTGTCCAACACAGGTCTTGTTAATCACATGAAAGTGCACGATGATACAAGTTCTGTTGCTGTTGGTCTCATCCAAACCAATGACCGTCTTCAGTGTCATGTCTCCTTGAGGATGTGGAAGTCGCTGGCAGGACTGAAAAGTCATCTTCGGGGACATGGACATTCAATGACTGAGGGAGTGACACTTGTCTTACAAGATGTCGCAATCATCAGATACATACGTGTACGTATGTGTGTTTACATATATGTATAACTGGGAGGCTCAAGCGGAAGATCGATCATTGTGGAGGAAAACCATCAAAGAAAGTTGTAAGATTTTTGAATAGCGATGTGTAGAGCTTGCTGTCTTAAAACGCATTTTAAGAAAGCTGGATGATAGTGTACTGTCAGAGAAATTGCAACAGGAACTAAAGTGCACTGTACGTGGCAGATACTTTCTGTCAAAAGCTGTTTTTTTAATCATATGAAATCACATAATCAAAGACATGGACAACAATCTTATGAGGAAGCTCCTACAGCACACCTGGCAATGCAAAGTTGTCATATGTGTGGTCTAATCTGCAATTCTAAAAGTGACTTGACACAGCATTCCAGGATTCACAATATTACCATGCGATAACCTTTACAAGAAGGAAAGTTTTTATGCCACATTTGTGAATTTTTATGTAGGTCTAAAGTAGGATTAAAGAGTCATCTACGTGCACACAGCCGGAAAACCACGTAAAACTGTCAAGAAGAAGCAATCATTATATATATATATATATATATATATATATATATATGCATGTATATATATATATATATATATATATATGCATGTATATACATACATGCATGTGTATACATATGTATATATGTGTTACAGGAAAAAGGGCTGTCCCCTTTCCATGTAAATAAAAAGAACATTAGATAAGTGAAAATGAGATTAGGATAAGCCGAGACTCGAACCTTGTAAGCAACGTTCAGGAATAGAATGTTAGAAATCGGAATGTTAAAAAGGTCTATAGTTAAATTCTATTATAAATAGTTAGATATTGTTGATATTGTAAAAAGAATTGATTGTTCATTCTGTTATAAAGCTGAATATTAAAAATGTCAGCTAAAAAGAATGAACAATACAAATTAAAAATGTATTGTAAAAAAATACGTTAGGTTAAAAAATAGGTCAGTTGAGAATTCTTTGTTGTCAAAAATGTGTTAGGAAAAACGTGTGCATAGCCACGTGAATTGGTCACATTTGGAAAACACACTTCTGACGTCATAGCAAAAGGGGGATTCTCAATATAGGAGCTAGAGTTAGATCAGGCAGTTGAGGCAGAACAGTTGAGTCTGCTAGTCAGCATAGATCAGGAGAGTCAGTCAGTGGTCAGCTGCCCTTTGGAAACGAAGGGTAGAAAGATTAAACTATGTAGAACAAATGTGAATTCCTGACGTCATCATCATTCGATCGGTCCAATGAAATAAAGAATCTGCATCAATATTTTGTAACTAATGTCTTTGTGTCATCATTCCACAAATCAAAAGGTAATGTGGTAAACATCTTAATATGAACATTGCGTAACCCTTACAAGATTATGTATCTCGTCCTCCTCTCTATATGTGTTACAAGAAATATAAGAACTGTGCATCTACCACCCCATCACCCTCAGTATATATATATGAAGTCCCAAGCATCTCAGAACAGAACTGTATATGTGTAAATGTCTCCCTCATCATCGTTATATCCCGTTATATGTATTGGCTTAATATGAACCCCTTGCCATTCTTAATATGAAACCCCCTGCAACACAACATATATTCTTTTTTTATTTTATTTTTTTTAAAATTCAATTTTCACCCCAAACAAGGCACAGTGCCACTTTGAAGCACGGGGCTACTATCAGGGACATAATTTGCAGGGGCATTATGAAGGGAGATGAGTAGAAAGATGTTTGTTCACATTACACTTGAACTTCTGCATATCAGTACAGTTGGGAAAGCAGAATCCCGGAAGGGAGTTCCAAAGACCTGCAGTTCTGGGGAAGAAACTATTGGAGTAAAAGACTTTCTTGCACCTAGGGATCTCTACTGTAAAGGGGTGAGAGTTAGTGGCTTGTCGGGGTAGTTACGTCGAGGAAGTACAAGTGTTTGCAGTTCATCAGAGCATTCACCATTAAAGTATTTGTAGAACAGGCAGAGGGATGCAATATCTCGTTGATGGGACAAAGGCTGAAGCCTAGATGACAGTTCAGGACCTATCAGGTTGGCGACTCTCTTTTGAACCCTGTCCAGGAGCGAGAGACAAGCAGCAGATGCACCAGCCCAGATGTGACAACAGTACTCCATACATGGGCGAATGGTGGCCTTATAGAGGTACAGGATACTTTCAGGCATAAGTAGTTTTCTAGCATAGTAGAGGGAGCCAATCTTCTTTGCAGCAGCCTTGGCAATGCTCTCAATGTATCTATTCTAGTTCATATTCCCTGTAAATGTTAGGTCGAGGAGTTTAAAAGAAGTACTTTCAAGCAATGTGTTCTTGGCCATTGCTATTGGTGGTAGAGAAGGGTTCTTGTAATTATTGAAGGAAACAAGCTTAGTCTTAGCAGGATTGAATGTGACCATCCATTTTTGTCCCCATTCCACTACAGATTGGAGGTCATTCTCTAGTGTTTCTGCCATTTCCTTGGATATGTGTTCATTTGTTTTTCCCCTCATATCTGTTATAGAGAGTGGTGTCATTGGCAAATATAACCATCTCCGAAACAATTTTATCAGGGAGGTCATTTATGAATATCAGGAATAATAGAGGTCCAAGGATAGAACCTGAGGTACTCCCGCATTTATGTCATATTGTTTAAATGTATCACCGTCGAGGACAACTTGGATTTTTCTCTTACTTAAGGATTTAATTACATTATGTATTCTTCCAGTGATTCCATATGATCTAATTTTCTTTAGAAGACCATCGTGCCATACCCTGTCAAAAGCCTTAGATATATCAAGGGCTACCACTCTACCCTCCCCTGTTTTGTCCAGTGAATGGTATATACGTTCAGACATTACAATTAAGATATCTGCTGTTGAACAGACTTGCCGGAATCCATATTGTTTGTCAGTCAGGAGTTTAGCAGCCGTTAGGTGCTGGACTAGGGCTTGATTAACTAAGGACTCAAATATTTTGGTGAAAAGCAGGAGGAGGCTAATGGGGCGATAATTTAGTGGGTCAGTTCTTTCACCAGAATTCTTGAAGACTGGTACCACAGAAGCAGTTTTCCAGCAGTCGGGAAAGCAAGATTCGTTAAGGCATTTATTGTAAAGTTTGGAGAGAACTGGAGCAACCTCGGCAGAGCATTTTTTTAATAGCACAGCCAGGATGAGATCTGGTCCACATGCTTTTGAGGTGTCTAGGTTTTTTATAATACCATGTACCTGAGAAGGGGTGATTTTCAAATCGTCTAGTGTGGCATCTGTTCGCAAAGGAAAGTCAGGGAGAGAGTGGTGTGCTGGGTCCAGTGTGGAGTTTGAGGCAAACCGACTGGCAAGAAGATTAGCCTTGTCAGTTACCGTGTAAGCAACCTCATGATTGTTTGCTAGTGGGGGAATCGTTGACTGCCCATTATTTACTATGCTGTTGTAGATTTTCCAAAAATCACGGGTTCCTAATTTCTGTGCTTCGATGCATTTTCTGGTGGTTTCAGAATAATCTGTCTTAGCTGTCACTAACACTCTCTTACAATTATTTCTAGCTTCTATATACTTCTGTTTGTTTGAGCTGGACTTATGTCGGTTGAATCTGCGGAACGCATGCTGCCTTTGACAAATGGCAGCTGCACAAGCAGAAGTAAACCATTGGGAAGAATGGGGCTTGCTATAGAATTTCCATGCTGGAACATGTGCTTCAATTGCAGTTTTGAACCATTCAGTGGTCTCATTTGCACACTGTTCTGCTGGAAGAGAAAAGATATTTTGCCATGGGGCATCTCTGATGAGTTCCCTGATGGTTTCCCAGTCAGCCTTTTTGTAATACCTCATTGTTTTGAGTAGTGAGTCTCTAGTTTTAGGGCGAGAATTTAGGGTGATTTCTACCATTATCACAATGTGATCAGCATTCCCGAGTGGGCTGTGGGCATTTGTTGTACAATCATCGGGAACCGTTGTCAGGAGATTTAGAAGTGAGGCATGTTGATCTTGCTGGTCTGGGAAACGTGTCGGAAATGTAACCGTCTGAGATAGGGAATGGGATGTAGAGAAGCTATGTGTTGTGCTACCAGCTACGTCTGTGTAATTAGAGAATCCTAGCCAGTTACTGTGGTGGACACTGAAGTCACCAAATACATATGCATATACGTATGTATATATGAGGTGCCTTGAATAAGTTCCAGACTTTTTGTACAGGCATTTACAATTGTTGTAGACTCTTGAGAATTCAGTATGTTATTGCTATACATATTATGAGATGACTGATTAATTTTTATGATTACAGATTCAAATGAATAGCTACAGCAAAATTGGAATACGCCCTACTAAAGCCTGATTGTTACAGTTGGTGAATTTCAAAAATGCAATCTGGACATGAGGATGGTTTAAAAAAACGATATGCAATAATATTCTGTTTCAAACTTGAAAAAATTTCATAGAAACGTATCGAGTGCTTCAGACTGTTTTTGGACCATCTTTCATGAATCGAGCATCAGTTTTTGAGTGGCATAAGAGATTCAAGGAAGGCAGGGAGCCTATGAAGGATGAGGTGTGAGAAAAGTAAGGAAGTCAGAACACCAGAATTGATTGGCCAAATAAAGAACTTTATGGATAAGGACCGCCGTGTGTCTATAGAAACAATGTGTACAATTTGATGTCAATGTGATAACTGCATACACAATTATTTGCGAGGAACTGAAGATGCAGAAGATCTGCCCAAAGTTTGTACCAAGGTTGCTCTATCCTTGTTATAGACTATTTGACCAAGATGGGCAACAAGACAATTCCTCACTTTCCCTACAATCCAGACCTTGCTCCCTGTGACTTTTGGTTATTCTCTAAGACAATCAAGGAGATGAAAGAAGCTGTGATGAGAACCCCTGACATGCTCACACAAGAGGACTTCCATGGGACCTTCCAGAAGTTGTTGGGATGGTACAACAAGTGCATTGCAGCCAGAGGAGATTACTTCACAGAGGCTAGAGTTACATGTGTACAAACAATAAAAGTGGCCATATGAAAAAAAAAAACTGGAAACTTCTTGAAGCCATCTCTATATATATATTTGATGTAGAAGAGATTCATTACTTTTTGCTATAAAGGCTAATTAGTAGTTGAGGTTAATGTGAGTGGCTCAAAAGGTTGACTGGAAATGATAATTATACATAAGTGGCAATTTGTTCTAAGGTTATTCATGGATATATAACGAGCCAACATGTCTTGGTAGGCTGAGTATAAACAGTATAATACTCTTCCTCTGAAAGATTAGGCCACCATAATTCTCTCATCTATAAGTATTTGTCAGTAGTGTGTCAATAGCATACATCTCCGAAGTCATGAAATTTCCAATTCAAATAAGAAATTTGAATTGTGTTGATTAGAGTTGTGTAATCTGTCATGGCTTCATGGGTTGTTAATTCCACCATGTCATCTATTTTGCTTGAAAAATGAATGTCTTAGGAGAAGGGTTGTGTAGAGAATAAGTAACTAAGGGCATCCATTATGGAGATTCGATTGCAGGAGATCATATCAACATCCTTGTGTGACTTTCGTGAGATTTTGAAATTGGATTATGTATCTTGCTAAAGTCCCTGTCAGCAAATACTCCTATTAACGGCTGCTGATCTGTTCCTTTTATTACATTAGAGGATCCTATAATGAATATACAGCATTGATTTAAATGTCCAGGCGATTGCAGCTGATTGATTAAGTGTGTATCGACATTCTGCATCAGTGCAAAATCTGTTGCCTGCAAAGACAATATTCCCTGTTCTATGTTCAAAAAATGCAACAAACTATGGTTCAACAAAGAATAGCAAAAAGCTGTGAGAACACTATGTGCTGATTTAAGAAAATTTAAAAATAACAACAAAAAAAGAAGATTTGGACTGATACAAAAACAGCAGAGCAAAAACACAAAAAACTACAACAGAATTGAAACGGATTGCATGAAAAACTTATGTATCAAAAATAAATGTAAACAAAAAAAAAGGAGTATGGAAGATGGTCAGAAAAAGATCAAGGAAGGACAAAAAGGATTCGATCAAACATATATGTAATAACATGAAAATCACAAACAAAAAAAAAATATTGCAAACCAACTAACAGAACAATCTTTAGGAATCCCCTCCCCCATTTCAAATCATAAAACAGAATGAAGAAAAGAAAAAATTAGCTTCATATCAAAAAATGAACAAAAGTACCACCAACCATTCAATAGAACAGAATTAAAAGAAGCAATACACAAATCTCATGGTACAGCAATTAGCCCTGATAAAATACATTATCTTTTTCTTAAAAATGCTAAAACCTTCCATAAATTATCGAGTGCAAATAAATAATTAATTAAACATTTGATATGGACAAATAACAGTATTCCAAAAAACTGGAAGCAAGCTATAGTGATCCCAGTACCCAAACCAAAAATGATCATTCAAATCCAATAAATTGTTGACCTATTACCCTCATCAGTTGCCTGTGCAAGACCTTGAAAAGAATGATTTATAAGAGACTAATATGGTAGGTGGAAACCAAAACCCTGATTATAGAACATCAGTCAGGTTTTAGGAAAAGAAATCCTATTGACCACTTAATTAAATTCGAAACATTTATAAAGGAAGCATTTGTTAAAAAAACAACACATGAAAAGAATCTTTTTTGACATTGAAAAAGCATACGACACAACCTGAAAGTATGGCATTAAAAAATATCTACATGAACTTAGACTTAAAGGTAGAATGCCAGATTTCATCAGCAACTTCTGAAATGATAGACATTTTCAAGTACGGATGAGTAACCTACTTTCAGCCCCCAAAGAACAAGAAATAAATGTTCTCCAAGGAAGCATCCTATTTGTCAGCCTTTTCAACATGAAAATAAATATTATTATAAACATAAATAATGACGATCAACTATGCTCTTTATGTAGATGATTTACTTACATGCTATTGTACGCACAGCCGAACGCAAACTCAAACTTTGTCTAAATAAAATAAATAAATAGACCATAGAAAATGGATTTAAATTCTCAAAGGACAACACAAATTGTATACATTTCTGCAAACTTTGAAGAATTTATCATGACCCCATCTGGAAACTGGACAACAACAATATCCTGGTTGTTGACCAACACAAATAGTTGGGCATTATATTTGATAGAAACCTAACATTCATACCACATATTAAGTACCTAAAAACAAAATGTCATATGACTACCTAGGAGTTTTATTACATCAAATAGTCTTGTACTCACAGAATATTAGCTTCTCAGAAGCGCTTTGGCAAGAGAATGGTTAAATTGTCACTTGTTAATGTTGGTAAGATGTTATAACAGAGTGTATAGAAGAACGTACACAATCCAGAAATAGAAGGGAATTATATGTATTAAACACAGGAAATGTTTTGCAAATCTAATTGTTTTTTGCAGCTTGAAAAGTCCAACTATGAAATTATGAGTTCTTTTAATGATTGTAGATGGTTCCCTGAATTGTTTGTATTCAAGTCACATTCAATAAAAAAGAAAATTCCTTAAAAGTTAGATGTTTGTTGATTGGTCAAAGAGAATTGCCTTTCCCATGCAAATTGAAATATTTCAGAAATAAAGGGAGTTAATTCACTGTCATGAAGAACAAAGGAAAGATAACGTTTTTATATAAAATCACAGGAATTGGGTTATGTTTGCCTTTAGGAATTGCTCCATTTTTAAAATGAATATGAGATAATGGTTTTAAATAAACTGTGAACTTTGATAAGGCTTTGAAATGGTGAGATTATTGACCTTAGAGAATGTGTTGATGCTAATTAGTTAACTAATCCAAAGCTTAACATTAGTTATATTCTTTGGAATAGTAAAGATGGTAATTGCAGTGAAGAGAGATTAAGCGATAACCATCCATTGCATTCAAGATACTTTGTGTTGGGTGGTATCTGTAATGCCAATTGGAATGCTAAATTAGTGTGGTGTGTTTCTTGTTTGCATTGACAGTTTAAATGCTGATAGTCTACTGTTCTTTTTAATTTTCCATCTTTTTTCGCAATGATTACCAAAGTAGAAAACTATTAGGCACTAGGGTAAAGATGCAATTTCCAACATCATCTGAAAGTGCCCATCATACTTAATCCTTGCAATCATAAGATGAAGTTATTTTCTAAGAGAATGCTTAAATTGTATGTTTAAATTCTAGTTGAAGTTGGTAAGATGTCGAAACAAAGGTAATACAAGAAAGTAAACAAAACTGAGATAAAAGTATATATATATATATATATATATATATATATATATATATATATGAATGGGATATGCAGTGATGGGAAATGTGAAGCAGGATGCAAGGGAGATAACTGCCAGGAAAGTAAGCAAGTTTATTGAATTATATTTAAAGAATAATTGAAATGTATAATAAAATATTGTGAAGTAAAAATAATTAAAAAAGTAAATTTCATTCAAATTTTATCAAACAAGTACAGTATAATATATATATATATATATATATATATATATATATATCAAACAAGCATAGTATAATATACATATCAGACAAGTACAGAAAAGGTCTTACAAAACTAATTATATATTATGACTTAAAAAATCCAACAAAAGAAACGAAAGAAAATAAACAGAAAAAAAAATGTTTTCTTTTCGATGACGTCTTTTTTGGCTTGTTTTGTTTTCGTTGAAGGGTTGTCTTGTATTGTCATCTTCCTTATTTAATTCTGGGACTGTAGTTGTGCATCCTGTTCAGACGATCTTTGTCCTTTGAGAAGGAAATGTGAATTTGTGTATGTCTAGATGTAAATTCCTGCATGCGTCTCTGCTTTTTTATTTAATTTTTTAATTTTTTTTTATTACATTTTCACCCCAAACAAGGCACATGACCACTGTGGTGTAGGGGGCTACTATCAGGGGCAGCAGCTACTGGGGCACTATGTTGGGATTTGGGCAGCAAGATGTCGGTTCACGTTACACTTGAACTTCTGCATGTCAGTACAGTTGGGGAAGCAGGGACCTGGAATGGAATTCCAGAGTCTAGCAGTTCTGGGGAAGAAACTACTGGAGTAGAAAGATCTTCTACATCTAGGGATCTCTACTGTGTGGGGTTGGGATTTAGCTGCCTATCGGGTTTGTCGAAGGTGTCTACGTTGTGGGGGCACAAGTGTCTGCAGTTTGTCAGAGCATTCACCATTAAAATACGTGTAGAACAAGCAGAGGGATGCAAGGTTTCGTTGATGGGACAGAGGCTGAAGCTTAGATTCCAGTTCAGTACCTATCAGATTATCGACTCTCTTTTGAACCTTATTTAGGAGTGAGAGACTAGCAGCAGAGGCACCAGCCCAAATGTGACAACAATACTCCATACATGAGCGAATGGTGGCCTTATAGAGGTACAGGATACTTTCAGGTATCAGTAGTTTTCTAGCACGGTAGAGAGAGCCTACCTTCTTCGCAGCGGCCCTGGCAATGTTTTCAATATAATTTTTCCAACTCATGTTTCCTGTGAATGTTAGGCCAAGCAGTTTGAAAGATGTCCTCTCAGACAGGGAGTCACTGGCCATTGCTATAGGTGGCAGAGAAGGTTTCTTGTAATTATTGAAGGAAACCAGTTTCATCTTGGCAGCATTGAATGTGACCATCCATTTTTGTCCCCATTCCACTACAGATTGGAGGTCATTCGTTAGTGTTTTTGCCATTTCTTTAGTTATGTGTTCATTTGTTTTCCTGTCATGCCTGTTATGAGTGTGGTGTCATCAGCATATATACCCATTTCAGAGGCAGTTTTGTCGAGGAGGTCATTAATAAATATTAGGAACAATAGAGGTCCAAGGATAGACCCCTGAGGCACTCCCGCATTTATATCACACTGTTTAGATGTACAACTGTTAAGGAAAACCTGGATTTTTCTCTTATCTAAGAAGGATTTAATTATGATAAGTATTCTACCAGTGATACCATATGATTTAATTTTCCTGAGGAGACCCTCATGCCATACCCTGTCAAAAGCCTTAGATATATTTAGAGCTACTGCTCTGCCCTCCTCCGCTTTGTCCAGTGAATGGTATATACGTTCAGAGATTACAGTGTGAAACGGGCTTGTCTAAATCCATATTGTTTGTCAGTCAGAAGTTTAGCACCTTCGTTCAGGATTGACTAGAGCATGGTTAATTATAGTCTCAAATATTTTGGCGAAAAGTGGGAGGAGGCTAATGGGGTGATAATTTGATGAGTCAGTTTTTTCGCCAGAATTCTTGAATACTGGTTCCACAGAAGCAGTTTTCCAACAGCCCAGAAAGCATGAATCATTAAGGCATTTGTTGTAGAGTTTGGAGAGAACTGGAGCTACTTCAGCTGAGCACTTTTTTAATAGCACAGCTGGGATGAGATCAGGTCCACATGCTTTTGAAGTGTCAAGGTTTTTTATGATAGCATGCACCTGAGCAGGGGTGATTTGTAGATTGTCTAGCGTGGCAACTGTCTGCAAAAGAAAGTCAGGCAGGGGGTGGTTGGAAGGGTCCTGTGTGGAGTTTAACGCAAACCGGCTGGCAAGCATATTAGCCTTGTTGGTTGCTTAGCAAACAACCTCGTGATTGTTGGTTAGTGGAGGAATTGTTTTTTTTGTTTTTTTTACACAGTGATCACCACTTATCAAGGCCCGGAAGCCACTCAGAGATAAGGGTTATTGCAAGTACATTACTTTAGTGTGGAGATTTGATGAAGTGTTTAATTAAGGGGGCGGTTCATTAGGAATTTGTTAACATTGGACTTGAAGACATCCAAGTTGTAGTCCGGAGGGAAGCAGGCAGACGGAACAGAGTTCCACAGGCGTGCAGTTCTAAGAAAGAAGCTTTGTTCATGGAATCCGCGTTTTGATTTAGGCACAGATATAGAGTGGGGGAAATTTTTCACAGTGGATTCAGCTAGACGGGTGTTTTTCATGAAAGATTGGCGAGGGGGG
Organism: Euprymna scolopes; assembly: GCF_053919585.1. Lineage (NCBI taxonomy): Eukaryota > Metazoa > Mollusca > Cephalopoda > Sepiida > Sepiolidae > Euprymna > Euprymna scolopes. The sequence goes on along the minus strand of NC_136508.1, from coordinate 92,747,631 downwards.
ACCAGAGATTGGAGTTCAGACGAGCACCTGCCATGGAAATAACCATAAAACAAGGATAGGCTCGCAACGTCTCTTCTGTGGGAGAGAGGTTGCAGGGTAGAGAAAAGGGCATCCCCCACTAAGCCATGAAGTCTATTTTGTACTCTGTCAAGGCAGGATAGGCTGTTTTTACCAGCTCCTGCCCAGATATGGCAACAGTATTCCATCCTTGGACGTACTTGGCTTTTATATAGATAGAGAATTGCATCAGTAGTGAGATATCTTCTGGAGCGGTAGAAGGATCCCACCATCTTTCCAGCAACCTTGGCAACAGACTTGATGTACGTGTTCCATTTCAGATCAGGAGTAAAGGTCAAACCCAGAAGCTTGTCAAAACACGGGGCCTCACCCAGACGAGAGCCATCCATCACAATTGATGCCAGCTGGGGATCAGATGATGTAAGGATAGGAGTTTGGTTTTGGATGCATTAAAGGTAACCAGCCACATCTTCCCCCACTGAACCACGCGCTCGAGATCAGAGGAAAGAGAATCAGAGAGAACATTGTCATTTACAGCCTTTGATGTGTTGCCGTAGATGGTCGTGTCATCAGCATAGATGTCAACGAATGATTTAAGTATGTGTTTAGGGAGGTCATTGATGTAGATCAGGAAGAGAGTTGGGCCCAGGATTGACCCCTGAGGGACTCCAGCATTTATATTGCACGCCTCCGATTTTTGTCCATCTACCACTACTCTTATGAGCCTACTGGAGAGAAATGATTTAATGATTGAGAAAACATTTCCAGTGATACCGTAGCTGGAAATCTTGTGAAGTAGACCCTTATGCCATACCTTGTCGAAGGCCTTTGATATGTCAAAAGCAATTGCCCTAGAAAGGAAGCCTTTGTCAAGAGATTCACTAATCCTGTGGGATATAACCGTCAGCACATCTGCGGTAGATCTTGCAGAGCGGAAACCATATTGTGTGTCACTAAGAAGGTTATTTCTGCTGAGGTGGTTGACTATTTCTCTATTTAATATGGATTCCAGCAACTTACTCATAACACACAGGAGACTTATAGGTCTGTACTGAGAGGGAGATGACTTATCACCTAAATTCTTAAATGCAGGGCAAACTGATGAGGTCTTCCAGGGAGTCGGAAAGCACTTCTCCTTAAGGCAGCGCTTAAATAGTTTCGTAAGTATGGGAGCAAGTTCTGGTTGAAGCTTTTTTAACACTATAATTGGGATGCCATCAGGGCCAATTGCTTTACTGGAATCTAGGTTCTTTATTAGCTTGGCGACCTCATGCACGGATATTTGTATGTTACCTAGCTTGTTCTGTGTTATAGGAGGAAATATGGGGAGTTGATGGCCTTCGTCGCATAGGGTAGAATTAGCTGCAAAGTTCTTTGCAAATAGTTTGGCCTTGTCTGACGCTGACGAGATGACCTCTGGTCCATTGATAATGGTTTGGATAGAATGTACACTTCTGTTCAGGATCCTATTTGTTATTTGCCAAAACTGATGGTGGGAACCAAGCTGCTGATCAGCTACATTGGATTTAACAGACTGGGCATATAGCTCTCTTGCATTTTTTATTACTCTTTTACAGTGGTTGCTGGCAGACCTGAAAGCAGCTTTAGTCTCAGTGCATCTATTACGTTGGTAGCTATGGAAAAAGTGATTTCTGTGCGTGATAGCTGCAGCACATTCTGGGGAGAACCATGGCTGGCTGTTAGGTTTTTGTTGATTGCCTATTATTTACTACACTGTTTTAGATTTTCCAGAGGTCACGAGTTCTTAATTTTTGTGCTTCGATGCGTTTTTTAGTGGTTTCAGTAAATTCTCTCTTAGCTGTCGCTATTTCTTTCTTAACATTATTTCTAGCTTCTATATACTTATGTCTGTTTGAACTGGACTTATGTCGGTTAAATCTGCGGTATGCATGCTGCCTTTGAGCAATTGCAATTGCGCAAGTAGAAGTAAACCATTGGGGAGAGTGGGGCTTGCTATAAAATTTCCGCATGGGAACATGTGCTTCAATTGCTGTTTTGAACCATTCAGTGGTCTCACTTGCGCACTGCTCAGCAGGAAGAGAAAAAATATTTCCCCATTGGGACTCTCTGATAAGGTCTCTGATGGCTTCCCAGTCAGGCTTTTTATAATATCTCGTTGTTTTGAGCACTGCCTCTTCAGTTTTGGGTCTAGAGTTTAGGGCGATTTTGACCATTATCACTGCATGATCAGCGTTCTCGAGTGGGCTGTCAGCATTTGTTTTACACTCCTCGGAAACTGTGGTCAGAAACAGATCTAGAAGTGATGCATGTTGTTCTTGCTGGTCAGGGAAGCGGGTTGGAAACGTAACCATTTGTGATAGGGAGTGAGATATAGCGAAGCTATGTGTTGTGCTGCCCGCTGAATCTTTGTGAGTAGAGAATCCAAGCCAGTTTTTGTGGTGAACATTAAAGTCACCAAATACATGTACTTGTGCGCTAGTGTCAAGGGAGAGTGCTGTGTCTATGCTGTCAGAGACTTTGTTTATTATGGTGCAGTCCTGGGTTGAGGGAGAGTGGTAGAGAAAATAAAAGTAGCTAATGTTATGTTGTATGTTTAGGCTTGATCGTCCGTTTCTAGGTTTGTTTCTCTAGTCAGGGGAGGGTGTTATGAATGTAGACTCCAAGTCCGTGCATATGTCTGTCAGTCCTTACGGCAGAGTGGGAGATAGCCAGGCATGTTAAAGTAGTTAGAGGGGATTGAGGAGTGTAGGTTAGTCTCGCATAGTGCTAAGATATCCGGGGTATTTGTTAGGAGAAATGCTTCAACATCAGCTAAATTAGTTCTAAGCCCACAGATGTTAGTGAATGCAAGCCTCAAGGGAGGAGGCAAGTTATATTTGTTTGTCCCTAGGCCTGGTTTAAGCCTATTTTTTGATTGTACTGTCATTATGTTTTTAAAGAGTCTCTAACATATACTGTATATTACAGATTCAATCCAAGAGTCTTCAGAGTCATGCTTTGTCAACTAAGCTCTAACCCCTGTCCCTTTGCCACAATGTTGCATTCCTGTGTCTGTTTTACAAGTATTTTGATGGAATGTGCTCATGAACTGCTTGAACTTGTGCCCCCTCGACGTACATATCTCTGACAAACCTGCTTAGCAAAAAAATCGCACCCTTTCACTGTGGAGGTCTCCAAATGCCAAAAAGCTTTCTACTCTAATAGTTTCTTCCCTTGAACAGCTAGACTTTGGAATTCCCTTCCTGCTACCTGTTTCCCTAACTATACTAATGCCAAAGCTTAAATGTAACATAAACCAACAACTTGTTCATCTTCCCTGAGCATGGTCCCAAATAGTAATAACTTACATTCAAGTGGCAATATGCCTTGTTTCAGGTGAACGTGAGTAAATATGTGTGTGTGTGTGTGTGTGTGTGATATAAATGTGTGTGTGTCATTTTTAGTGGACCACCTAACCAATTACTTGATAATCATGATAAAGTTTATCTATGGACATAAAATACCTACTCCTTATCTTTTTGCCAAGACTCAAAAAGCTCATAATCACAGCATGCAACCTCGTATTCAAGAAATCATAATCACTTAATTTCTTCCTTGGTCTATCTTCTCTTTATTAAATACTTCTCCTGCTGCAGGTCTGTCGTCTACATACATTGCAACTATGCACTCCCACTAAACATACTGCGTTATGCATGTTTACAGCAGTATCACCAAAGAACGAAAACAAAGTTATGTGAAATAAGTTATATTTCTGTGCTGCAGTTACTGATAAAACAGCTGAAAAAACAGCTCTTCACTCATGAGCAGATTTCAAGTGTGTTTAGATTTTAATGCTTTCTTCACGAGATGAGCAAACAACAGATGAAAGATGCTGATAGCAAATTTGTTCTTGATAACTGAAGTCATATTTTATTTTTTAATCTTTTCAGAATGTACATATGGTAAATTTGGCAGTGGATGTAATTACGACTGTCATTGTGAAGACAACAGAAAATGTAATAAAATAAATGGGCAATGCAGTGATGGGAGATGTGCAGCAGGATACAAGGGAGATAACTGCCAACAAGGTAAGCAAATTTATTGAATTATATTTAAAGAATAATTGAAATGTATATGAAAATAATGTGAAGTAAAAATAATTAAAAAGTAAATTTCATTCAAATTTTATCAAACAAGTATAGTATAATATATATATATATACATATATATATATATATATATATATATATATATCAAACAAGTATAGTATAATATACATATCAGACAAGTACAGGAAAGGTCTTACAAAACTAATTATATATTATGGCTTAAAAAATCCAACAAAAGAAACGAAAGAAAATAAACAGAAAAAAAATGTTTTCTTTTCGATGACGTCTTTTTTGGCTTGTTTTGTTTTTGTTGAAGGGTTGTCTTGTATTGTCATCTTCCTTGGTTAATTCTGGGACTGTAGTTGTGCATTCTGTTCAGACGATCTTTGTCCTTTGAGAAGGAGATGTGAATTTGTGTATGTCTAGATGTAAGTTCCTGCATGCATCTCTGCTTTTTTATTTTATTTTATTTTTTTTTTTAATACATTTTCACCCACAACAAAGGCACATTGCCACTGTGATGTAGGGGGCTACTATCAGGGGCAGCAGTTACTGGGGCACTATGTTGGGATTTGGGCAGCAAGATGTCGGTTCACGTTACACTTGAACTTCTGCATGTCAGTACAGTTGGGGAAGCAGGGACCTGGAATGGAATTCCAGAGTCTAGCAGTTCTGGGGAAGAAACTACTGGAGTAGAAAGATCTTCTACATCTAGGGATCTCTACTGTGTGGGGTTGGGATTTAGCTGCCTGTCGGGTTTGTCGAGGATGTCTACGTTGTGGGGGCACAAGTGTCTGCAGTTTATCAGAGCATTCACCATTAAAATACGTGTAGAACAAGCAGAGGGATGCAAGGTTTCGTTGATGGGACAGAGACTGAAGCTTAGATGCCAGTTCAAGGCCTACCAGATTGGCGACTCTCTTTTGAACCTTATTTAGGAGTGAGAGACTAGCAGCAGAGGCACCAGCCCAAATGTGACAGCAATACTCCATACATGGGCGAATGGTGGCATTATAGAGGTACAGGATACTTTCAGGTATCTGTAGTTTTCTAGCACGGTAGAGAGAGCCTACCTTCTTCGCAGCGGCCCTGGCAATGTTTTCAATATAATTTTTCCAACTCATGTTTCCTGTGAATGTTAGGCCAAGCAGTTTGAAAGATGTACTCTCAGACAGGGAGTCACTGGCCATTGCTATTGGTGGCAGAGAAGGTTTCTTGTAATTATTGAAGGAAACCAGTTTCATCTTGGCAGCATTGAATGTGACCATCCATTTTTGTCCCCATTCCACTACGGATTGGAGGTCATTCTCTAGTGTTTTTGCCATTTCTTTAGTTATGTGTTCATTTGTTTTCCTGTCATGCCTGTTATGAGTGTGGTGTCATCAGCATATATACCCATTTCAGAGGCAGTTTTGTCGAGGAGGTCATTAATAAATATTAGGAACAATAGAGGTCCAAGGATAGACCCCTGAGGCACTCCCGCATTTATATCACACTGTTTAGATGTACAACTGTTAAGGAAAACCTGGATTTTTCTCTTATCTAAGAAGGATTTAATTATGATAAGTATTCTACCAGTGATACCGTATGATTTAATTTTCCTGAGGAGACCCTCATGCCATACCCTGTCAAAAGCCTTAGATATATTTAGAGCTACCGCTCTGCCCTCCTCCGCTTTGTCCAGTGAATGGTATATACGTTCAGAGATTACAGTGTGAAACGGGCTTGTCTAAATCCATATTGTTTGTCAGTCAGAAGTTTAGCACCTTCGTTCAGGATTGACTAGAGCATGGTTAATTATAGTCTCAAATATTTTGGCGAAAAGTGGGAGGAGGCTAATGGGGTGATAATTTGATGAGTCAGTTTTTTCGCCAGAATTCTTGAATACTGGTTCCACAGAAGCAGTTTTCCAACAGCCCAGAAAGCATGAATCATTAAGGCATTTGTTGTAGAGTTTGGAGAGAACTGGAGCTACTTCAGCTGAGCACTTTTTTAATAGCTGGGATGAGATCAGGTCCACATGCTTTTGAAGTGTCAAGGTTTTTTATGATAGCATAGCTGAGCAGGGGTGATTTGTAGATCGTCTATCGTGGCATATCTTACATTCAAGTGGCAATATGCCTTGTTTCAGGTGAACGTGAGTAAATATGTGTGTGTGTGTGTGTGTGTGTGTCATTTTTAGTGGACCACCTAACCAATTACTTGATAATCATGATAAAGTTTATCTATGGACATAAAATACCTACTCCTTATCTTTTTGCCAAGACTCAAATAGCTCATAATCACAGCATGCAACCTTGTAGTAATTGTCTGTATTTTTGAGATGAGTTGTTTTCATGGATTGTGATTGTCGGACTGACTTCCTCATCTTGGTTGTTATTGTCACAACATTTCGGCCGTTTTGCCCTCCGGCCTTCGTCAGGTGAACGGTTTGTTAGGAGTCTCGAACCCAACCTTTTATTATTATTACGGGGGTACCGTGTTCAGACTCCAGCTAGGCTTTGGGACATAGTTGCTGATTCTCTGTTTTTCAATGTTACTTTTTCACTGCCTTCGTTCAGGATTGAACTCAGCACCTTTGGGTAACTTTAAACTTTGATACAACGTCTAGGACCACTTGGCCATATGTCACTAGGACAATTCTTAGTTGGTTTTTGTTAATGTTAAACCTATGTTGTTATTCAAGGTTTTCTCTCTCTATCAGAGGTGTCCAAATTGCATTCAGCTCTATGCTTGGTTTGCTCAGTAGGTTGTTATGTCCGAGCATGTGAGCTGTTTCTTTAAGTTTTCTCATTTTCCAGTGGGTCTCTCTGTTTATTATTTTTACTTCATCCCATAGGGGGCGATGATCCCCCCTCTCCATCCAGACATGGTTGGCTATACCCGATTTTTCCGTCTCCCCTTTAGTTACCGCTTTTCGGTGTTCTTCCACCCTTATTTTAAGGGGGCGGCATGTTTCACCCTTGTAAACCTTTCTGCAACTGCATGGAATGGAGTATATGCAGTTTTTGGTCATGTTCTCATCCATGCGGGGCTTCACTCGTACCAGGTGTCGTCTGAGTGTTGACTCGCTTTTGAATACCGTCCTGATGTTGTAGGGGGCACATATTCTCTGAATCTTTTCGGAGATGCCTCGTATGTATGGTAGGCAGACCGTTGGAGGTTTTTGGGTTTCATTCTCCTCTATTATACTTTTAACACGTCTGGTGGATAGTATGCTATCGGGGTAGTTGTTACGACGGAGGGTATTCTTCAACCTGACCATTTCTTGGTGGTATGTAATGGTGTCGCTACTTATTGTCTCTGCTCGATGTTGTAAGCAGCGTGCGATTCCATGTTTGATACTGTATGGGTGATGGGAGTTGAAGTTTAGGTATTGTCCGGTGAAGGTAGGCTTGCGATATACGGATGTCTTAAACCCATGCTCTGTGCATGATATGAGTATATCAAGGAAGGCCAGTTGGTTATCTTTTTCTTTCTTCATTGTGAACTGTATCGATGGTCTTATTGAGTTCACATGGTCTAGGAGAGCCTGGATGTCTTCCTGATGGGGCCAGAGTATGAAGGTGTCATCAACGTATCTTAGCCACATGGTGGGCTTTAAGGGAACTGAACCTAAGGCCATGTCTTCGAAGAAGCAAAACGGCCGAAACGTTGTGACAATAACAACCAAGATGAGGAAGTCAGTCCGACAATCACAATCCTTGCAACCTTGTATTCAAGAAATCATAATCACTTAATTTTTCATTGGTCTCTCTTCTCTTTATTAAATACTTCTCCTGCTGCAGGTCTGTTGTCTGCATACATTGCAACTATGCACTCCCACTTGTGCATGTTTACAGCAGTATCACCAAAGAACAAAACAAAGTTATGTGAAATAAGTTATATTTCTGTGCTGCAGTTACTGATAAAACAGCTGAAAAAACAGCTCTTCACTCATGAGCAGATTTCAAGTGTGTTTAGATTTTAATGCTTTCTTCACGAGATGAGCAAACAACAGATGAAAGATGCTGATAGCAAATTTGTTCTTGATAACTGAAGTCATATTTTATTTTTTAATCTTTTCAGAATGTACATATGGTAAATTTGGCAGTGGATGTACGAAGTTCTGTCATTGTGAAGACAACAGAAAATGTAATAAAATAGATGGGATATGCAGTGATGGGAAATGTGCAGCAGGATACAAGGGAGATAACTGCCAACAAGGTAAGCAAATTTATTGAATTATATTTAAAGAATAATTGAAATCTATAAGAAAATATTGTGAAGTAAAAATAATTAAAAAGTAGGTTTTATTAAAATTTTTTTAAAATTTAAATACACGAATGAAAAATTATATTAATGGTTAATCATAAAATATTGAAATTCAATCATTATAAAAAAAAATACTTTACATTTCTCATTTTAGATTTACAATTCTAATTTAATCTAATTCAATTCAAAATACTTATATTCAAACTCTAATTGTGTTTATTATAAACTAGCAAGACCTGTGAAAATTCCACAGGGGACTAATTTATATGTAATATATTGATGTTGGAATTTCATAGATGTTCAGTGTAAATGGAGATGCTATTGTATTGTAGATCTGATATTGTAGCTCTTTCGTTAAAACTGCAAAGTATTTATCTAAGCTAGCACGAATGCCTGGCAAAGCCCAGTCATAAAGTACGCTTAAATATGATATTTTAATTCTTGCAGATTTCGTATATATTATTATAGAGTTAATGTTCTATTGATTTTTATATATTATAAAGTTGCGATTTCAAAAATAAAAATATATATCCATATGACTTGGGTGTATTAGCTGAAATCGAAACCAAAATAAAAACTTCTGAAAGAAAATTATATATATATATATATATATATATATAAACTTAAGTTCCTCCAGCACTAATTAAAACCAAAACTTATGAAGAATTTTGATAAAATTATTTATGAAAAAAATATATTACTGGACTGCCATCAGCTAAAATTGAAACCGAAATGAAAACTTATGAAGAATTCTTGGTAAAATTATTTATTACAACTTAATGGAAGTACATAACAAACGACCTGGATGTAAGCATGATACAAAAATTACACACACGCTATCATATTAATATATAGATGACTGTGGATTACTTGTCAAGCAGAACATAAAACAGAAAACTAATATCTGGATGTTTTTGTTAAGACTTCAAAAATCATTCATAAAAATTCCTCTATTAAAACATTGAGTTATCTCCCTTTATGTTGCAATATTTCGTAAATAGCTTGAAATATGGTATAGTGTGGTGGTTACAGGTTGCGTGCCTGGTGGGAGTTCTGTTGGGGCTACTACATCACTTTTATTAATACTTTTGGGAAAAGTGTGAATCACTTGAGCTTAGGGTTTAATTGTAGGGTAAACTATACTCTCAAGCCTTGGTTGTGCAACTGTGATTTTGGTGATACTGTTGGTTTTGTTCATTGCATTTGTATTTTGTTTATTGATGATTCTATCCATTTTTAAATGTCTTAAATGAGACTTGCATCTAATTAAACCGTTATTGGGAATCAAGTAAATGGGTACTTATATTAACAATCAAGTTTAATAGGAAATAAATGGGCATCTCATTAAAAAAATTCGAAAGACAAAGGAAATAAATACACAATCCTATTTCAATTTTAATGGAAACAAAACAAAAAATAATTAACTTAAGTTATATAGTGATATTTTTAACATTTTGTTTTAGCAAAAAACATAAGTGAGTGAAAATGTTTTATTTTTTGCCAAAAACTTGGAGAAGTAAATAAAAAGGAAAAAGATAGAAGACAAAGAGAAAAAAATAGATGGAATTTCAACATTATTTTCAAACATAAAAGATGTTATTCTTGAAAAAGAAAAGACGACGACATTGGAAATAGAGAGGAAGACAATTTCATATATAATTGGTTTTTATTCTAGAATTCTTTTCCTTTAATCTGAGTTTAAATAGCAAAGCAAGTATTTGTTTATTTGCTTGCATTAAGCTATAATTATTTTGTTTTATAAATTAATTTGGCTTTTGAAAATATAAAAAGAAAATCAATTAATACATTACGTGCAATGCTTCAAGTAAACTATAACACTCTTTTATGCTAAGGTATTTTTCCTCAAAGCATAGTTTTATCCAATTTTTATTAAAGTAAATGCATAAATGTGAAACTTACAAAAAATATTATCAAAACTGATTATTGTTACTATTTACTTTCCTCCTCACGAGGGCACAGTTAAATACAAGGCCAATCGTTAATTTGGGGAAAATCCAGCTCCCAAAAAGGGGCACTCTGGATAGGAACAAAAATAAAAATTGTTTCGATCATGAAGGACTTCAAGGACAAAATAGATGAAGTCTAGCACAGATACTACACTATGATTTTGGCCTGATTATTGTTATTTAAACCAACAATACATGATAATATTTTGAAATCCTGTACATGTAATAGAAATGAATGATCCAAGAAAAAAGAAATGGGTGACTGATTAATTATGAGTTTTACTCCCTTCTTTCCTGTTAATATCTTTATAATGTGAATTGATTTCGTCTTTCTTTTAGTTTCATTATAGACTTCTTTAAAATATAAACACATTTGTATTAAGATTATCAAGATGTTGATGCTTATCGATTTGATATGAATAAATGCAAAAGTTTTAGTCACGTGTTTGCAAGAAACTTATGAATGAAATATTTATTCTTTCAAAGTTCAGTTTTAAGTATTTTGAATAGTAACATTTTCTAAAAATGATAATGAACTAGTAAAGTCTGCTAGTATATATATATATATATATAATGAACCTCCTGTTGATTTCAACATATGAGTTTCTGCCACAACTAGCAAAGCTTGCTATTATATATATAATGAACCCTCCTGTTGATTTCGACATATGAGCTGCTGCCACAACTAGCAAAGCCTGCTAGTATATATATAATAGACTCTCCCATCGATTTCAACATATGAGCTTTCGCCACGACTGGCAAAGCCTACTAGTGCATATATACTAGCTGAAGATATGGCATCTGGAACCTATCTATCTCCTCCCACGGCGAGTTTCTGATGGCAGTGTAAGAAACTTGTCCTGTGTTTGTCCGTGAAAATGATCATCACTCATCATTATCCGTCGACTATTTACACTATGTACACGCAGCTAGTGGAAGTATCCACTAATCTTTGGAGCACCGATTGCGCAGCCTGCGCATCGGTGCTAGCTCGGAGACGCTGGGCTCGTTGTGGGGCTTCAGGCGCGCAAGCGCATGTGGCAGCTTCACGTTCGGCGACGTTCCTTGTCCTTCTTCTTGAGGGGGTGTATGCACCCGTTCCGGTGTTGTCGATTTACTCATGGGCAGTTCAGGAAGTCCAGGTCCTTGCAATGAGCCAGTCGGCTCCTGAGGCGGGGATTCTCTTAGATTTTCCTGTGGGGGTGCATCTGAAGTTATAGGCTCAGTAACATCATCGGTATGATTTTCTTCATTTGCTGTTGGGATAAGCGACTCAATGATCTTTCCTCTGTTGATAGTTTGGAACGGTGTGAATTTTCTCAGATGCTGGCGGTTTCTGAGGGTAAGTCTGCTAGATCCATCGATTTTAACAACATACTGATGATGCTGATTGACTTCAACCACCATATCCGTGCGTTCCCAGCGTAGAGGGTGGTTTCCGGTGAGGTTCTGAACGTACACATGGTCACCTACGCGCAGTGGGGGTAAGATTTTCATGTGTTGTTCCCACTTTTCATGCTCCCTAGAGTGATGCTTAGCCATAGCCCGCTCTCTGTGTCCCAAAATTTCAGTCCAGGTGACGTGGGGGCAATAATGCCCCATCGGGATAGGGATAGGGTCTCTGATGGGACGGCCGAAAATGATTATTGCCGGAGATGCTTTAGTTTCAGGATCAATAGAATTCCTGTAAATTAGCATGGCCCTCGTTCTCCGACCTGAACACCATAGGCCAGTTGGAGTACCGATCCACCACGACGACATACTCATGGTATTTGAATGAGAAATAGTCGCAGCAGATGTGCTGGAAGGGGTACTCCGGCACAGTGATTTCCGATGGAGGCTGCATCGGGTTCCATTTAGCTATCCGGTGGCAGTGGGAGCATTCGTCCCCTACCCGTTGAATATCCACAGTGATGTTGGGTCAGTACACAGAATCTGCAGCTCGTGCGCTCATTGCATTAACTCCTTGATGGGCTGCGTGAAGGACTTCTAGTATGCGGGGTCTTAGCTCCTGCGGGATAACAATCCTCCCACCAGCGAGTACCACGCCATCCACCAAGCATAGGGATCCAGCGAGGCAGTGGTAAGGGCAGAGCTCAGGACTTAATTGCCTGCAATCAGCCGGAAACCCTTGTTGTATCAATATTTGTAGGTTCTGCAGGTGTTCATCTGATGCGGTGGACTGTTTAACCATATGCCACGTCACAACATTGGTGATGGAATACAAGCTATTTGACATGGAGGCAAGCATAGCGCCCTCTTCGGCGATATCCACAGTGTCATCATCAGGCTCTGCATCTGGTGTTGCGGGAGTGGGTGCAGAATAGCATGAGGCAGCGTCTGCTCCAGCATTCTTCTTTCCTGACACATGTATCAGTCGGAACCTGTATGCCAGCGTCTTCTCCTTGAGGTTAAGCAGTCTGCGATTACTGATGTCATTCAAGGAGTGCTCGTTGAGAATACCGACCAGGGGCTTGTGATCGGTGGCGATGGTTAGGTCTGCACAGCCCTGAATGTAGTATCTGGTCTGATGCAGCACGTACACCACAGCCAAGGCCTCACCTTCAACTGGGGTATAACGAGTCTCTGGGCCATGCGTGAACCTGCTTCCAACCAGGCACAACTTACATCAGCCCCAACAGCAGATTGGGGTCCTTGAGGTGCAGCTGCAGTACTTCTGCAGTAAACAGAAGCCTATGCCGGAGGTGGACCAATCCGTGACCAGGCATGTAGGGTGGGATGGCTGGAACAGTCTAACTCCGTCCTGCATTTCTCTGATGATGACCTCTTTAGACTCTCGGAAAATGGCATCCAATTCATCAGACACTCGAAGGGTGTCTTGGGCTGGAGAAGATAACGGAACGGTTGCATTCTCTTGGCCATCGAGAATGCATAGGCGCCCTGATTCACCATTCCAAACTATGCCCTAGCACCCGTGATGTCTTGAGGCACAGGGAAACTTTGAATAGAGTCTATGAACTTCGTGGACGGCCTGATAGTTGTTGGTGTAATCGTTAATCTGGTGAAGTCTACCTCATCTTGGGCGAATTGGAATTTTTTTGGATTTAGGGTGATCCCATTTTTGCCACAAAGATCAAGCCACTCACATGTTTGATAGAATGCAGATTCTATGGAGTCCGTCCACATGCAAGTGTCATCAACACACTTGACTTTGTCCTGGAAGTTAGCGATCAACACGTGAAAGCGTTGATTGTAGGCATCACCGCTGGCAAGGAAGCCTTGAGGTGCAACTTTATAGCGATAGTGTCCCCATAGTGTGATGAAGGTGGTCACATGCCGGTCCTCTTCTCTGATGGGGACGGAATGATATCCGTTCCAAGCATCTGTAACGGTCTTCTTAGTATCTTGAGGTACGCGTACAGCCAGGTGGAATGGGCTCTGCACGTGGTGCGTCTGAGGGACTGAATGGCGATTCTGGGGCTGCAGATCCACTGTCCGTCTTGGTGTTCCATCTGATTTGGCGGTGACCACCATCCTCGAGCACCAGGTCACAGTTGTATTGGGGCTAACTTTCTCCAGAACACTGATGCGAACGTCCCGTTCCAAGTCCCTGTACACCTGTTCCTGCCAGTGGATAGGCACTAGACCTGCTTTATGGACAGCGATAGGCTTCGCATCTGGATCTACGTGCAGCTCCAGTGGCTCACAATTCATAAGTGGGAGGGGTTGGTGCTCGCACGCATTGAAAGTGGACGTGACATAGTGATCAAGAAGCCACTGCTTGAGGGCAGGGACATCTTTGTCGGTGGCTGAGAGTCCTGGTGGAAGCCTCTTTGGTAGTGGAGGTGGGGCGCTGTGCTTCGGGCAAGGACACAAAGTTTGCTCGGCATCCCGACAGATGCCACCGTCTCAGCTGGCCAGGACACAGGGACCGATGGGAAATCGTGTGGGATGGCCCCCAGAGTGATCAATGCCTCGTGGCATAGGAAACAGATACTGTCAAGAATTGTAAAAGTCAACTGAATTAAAGGAATAAATTATAAGATGGTCAAAATCATGAATTTTTAAATATAGTTTGTCTCTCTCTCTCTCTCTCTCTCTCTATATATATATATATATATATATATACATATATATATATTGATTCTGTTATGATTTAAATTTATATCCGAGGGCTCTTTTAAGAATAGATACTGTTCCCTTTATGGTTGCTATTTTGTGTATATATGTGTCTCTGTGTACCACTATAAACAGCCCACACCACTGGAGCGATCATGACCAAACCTGATCTCCAACCTAGGGATGGCGCACAATATTTTTCAAGGTAAAAGTCCCCAAACATTGCAAGCGGCACACTTACTGCAGTTTGAAGTGTAATGCCCTGAGCGCTTAGAGCAGGTGGAGGACCAAGCTTCACAGAACTTGGATTGTGTGTTTCTGTCATTCACCTTGGCATGGCAGGCCCCACCACATGCCCAGCATTTTGCTTGATCAGAGCTGTTGGGTGGGTTATTATTGTTAGTATGACGTGGCTTATAAGAGGCATTTTGGGACCTGGCGGAGGTACTCTCCCCGATGGCAGTTCTAGTGGCTTTTCCTTGCTCTTTTTGAGCAATGAAATCAACAGTCTCTGCAAGAGTCCTGTCTGTTTTAGCATCCCCCAGAACATCACTAAGAATCTCGGGGTCCGCGATCCCTCTTATCAGGTTGTCCTTGATGATTTCCGTGCTGTAATCAAATGTATGGCCGCAGCCCGGCTCCTTGCACTTGACAGTATATTGGCATAGGGCGGCTTTTAAAGAAAAAAAAAATACAAATATCCCCCCTCCCCCATAAAAAAACCAACAACAACAAAAAAAAATGAAAAAAAAAATTTTGGACACCCACGGAGGATTTATTTACACCCCACTTCTCTCTCTCTTTTTATTTATTAGACAACACTGACGAGAACAACATAGATGATATGTCGTTCACCTTCCTTCTATGATGCAGCTGATGACTGTGAAGATGGATGGTGACTTGTCTTGAGATTAGGCTCGCTGGAACCAGGCTTACAGGCTGCATCCGTTACACTTGAAGAATGTCATTCTCGTCAGTGTCTGAAACAATGGAGATGAAGACTATGAACTCACATGCATGAAGATAGGGCATGATATGGCATCTGGAACCTATCTAATCCTCACCTTTGAAAGGCTCCGTTAAAATTGTGGCTTCTATTAGGTTAGTCATTAATTTTTTTACAGAAAGACGTGTGCCATTACAAAGCTTGGACTGATTAATATTTCACAACAGGATGATTGGTACACCAGTTTTCAATTGCAGTACATGAGGTGGCATCCCTGGCAAATCTTTGTTCTTGGGTGCAAGAATGGCTCGTTCACTCAGCCAACTGGGATCCTTGTAGTTAAATTGGATGTGCGCAAAAATCTTTTTAATCAAGCCATCTTTTGTTGTCACTAAATTACAGAAGTTTTGTGACAATGTAATTTGCCCTGTGGTCAGATCAGCCGACAGTTTTCCATCGCCAATTTGCAGTAATTGATTTGAAAATAACTCTGCTGAGTGATCGTTTTGCTACTGGACATGCATATTTCTAGTCAAATGGAATGTTCTCACATGTTGCCAAAAAGTAGAATATTTTAGGCAAGCATTTATTTCATCTGCTGGTGTTGATCGAGGAATTATAGGTAGTGTTTGCCTGAAATCTCCAGTTAGCAATAATACTGCATTCCCAAAGAGTCGGTCATTACCACGCAAGTCTTGCAATGATCGATCCAGAGCCTCCAGTGATTTTTTTGTGTGCCATTGTGCATTCATCCCAAACAATAAATTTACATTTCTGCAATAACTTTCCCATATTTGATGTTTTGGAAATGTTGCACAATGGAGTTTCCATAAATTGCATATTCAATGGTAGTTTCAAAGCTGAATGAGCAGTTCTTCTACCTGCCAGTAATGTTGCAACTATTCCAGATTATGCAAGAGCTAAGGCTATGTCAGAATGTGATCGAATTGTTGCCAAAATTAATTTAATTAAGGTTTTACCAGTTCCTTCTGGCGCATCTAAGAAGAAAATTTCTCCCACCCATATTATTGACTGTTTCCATTACTTCGTTGTAAATGTGTTTTTGCTCAATAGTTAGTTTTGTAATATTTGAATGAATGTACAACAAAAGATCATCTGTGTTGTAAGTTTGTTCCCGACGCAATTCTCCATCAAACAAAGTCGCAGCAGATCGATTCGGTGACGTCAATCCCAATTGATTGAGGACTTTGCAATTTCTCGGCACAAGTTTTCAATCCGTATCAATGCTTCATTATAAATTTCTGATGTAAAATCCAGGTAGGTATTTGCAGTTTTATTGCGTTTTTGATGCAAAATGTCTTTGGCCATGTGATTTATATTTCTCCCATAACTCTAATGGAGATGAAGGGGAGCAAGTTGTCAATATGATGGCAAACAATGCACGAATTTGAATTGGATGCGATGTTTAACATGCATCATTAATGCATTCATCCCAAACTGCGAAAAGTGGCATGTGTAACACAATTGACAATTTTTAAGTGCTGGAAAAATGTTGGACCAGGGACATTTACCAATAGCATGCGAAGGAAAAAACATTCATCTTGTTTGGGATGAATAGTATAAAGTCGGTCTATTGTGTTTTCTTTGTAAATTCCAGGGTGCCCGTCTACTCTATCTCCTCGTTTGCGTCGTTCAAATAATTTCCTACTCCTATTCCATGTGTAATACATGGGCACTTCCAAATAGAGCAGTGTTGATGCAAAGGCGTCATTTTGACATAACGTTAAAAAAGCCATTAATGTTGTCGCCGGGGGATTAAGAGCTATCTGTGCCACATTTGAAGCTATAAAGTAAACACATTGTCCATTTTCTAAATGTACTGATAAGTGAACAATAGCTGGACTTCGTTCATGTATGTGAAATGAAAGAATTCGCCATACAGCTTCATTACTGCTTATGTATCTTCCAGCTTGAAACTATGCAATTTCATCGATATGTATGTTTGCATTCCTATCATTGCCTTGAGTTTTCAAACCAAAAACTGCCATATCGCTGCCTTTATTCACATACTTGCAAATGTATTTGATGGACTTAACTGAGTTACAGTATTCCACATTAATGTGCGATTTGTAGGTTTTTGAAAGCAAAGGTGAATATGGAACAATCCACCAGTTATCGACTTCAATATCACCATTGCACGTTTGTATGATTGCTAATTTACCACCATTATCTGTAGATCTTCTCCTGTATAAAGGATATCCATCATTTCCTGTAACTGTGTCTGATAGTAATGCCCGAGGATATCGCTTAGAGCATTTTCCACCTTTCATGCATGGTGAATTTGGATTTAATATACCACAAGGTCCATGTATCATATGTTTTGTCACAACCTCATGCAAGTCTTTATCAATGTCAGCATCAGGTATTTCAGCACATATTACATTGTCGATTTGATCTGGACTGATTTTGTTATAGAGCCAGATTAGTATGTGTGAGTGTGGTAATCCTCTCTTTTGCCACTACTGAATACATCCAGCAGCACACAGACCCAAAGATTTTATGCTTAACAATGAAATCTAATAGCGATTTCAGCTTTTGTCTAAAAACACGTGCTGTAATATTATGCCTATCCAATGATGATTATCCAGGAAATAATAGTTGCTGTATATCATCCCAGGCAGGGTTGCATGTGAATGTAATGAACAGGTCAGGACGACCATACTGACGAACATATGAAAAAGCATCCTGAGTGTACTCATGCATATGACGTGGATTACCTATTTATGAAGATGGCAAAATTGTTAGTCTTCCAACTTTTGTAGTATTACCATCAATTTGAACTGCATCTCGCAAGAGAACATATTCTTCAGAGCGAAGTTTGGACTGATTCAAATGTATGAATAGCAAACGTTCAGATTCAATTTTTGTGTACATGTCTACGATGTATTGAGAGGAACAATTGGCAGCATTTCAGAATGTGATTGGTTTCATTTTCCCGAATCATTAATCGGTATGAATAATAGTGCATTGCGCTGCATTTTTTATTTGTTTCTTCGCCAGTAACTGGATTTATCATTTTAACATTGAAATGATATCCATCAGCACCATCCCAGAAAATGATTGGATATTGCAGAGCATCATAGCATCGATGAGTTTCTGCAGTGTTTGTCAATTGATCATTTCTCCTATAAAGGACAATATCCCTCAGTTGAAATTGATCTCCAACTATAACAATTGCCACCTCATCTATAGTTGGAGCATTGAATCTTTGCACGTGTTCTCCAGCAGGAGCTTTGTCAGTACGAATAACAATCTTGTGTGTATCAGATGGCATCATTTCAATTGCAGTTTTGAATAAACGCACCAAATTGTTTTTATTATGAAGCATGTCTTGCAGTTCGGAAACAATGGACCTTCTTGTGCCAGTTGAAATTCCACTTGAAATTGCCTAATTCCCCAGAAAAAATTGTTGGG